>NW_021163327.1:0-129576 GCF_004324835.1 Dendronephthya gigantea | reverse complement strand
ATAGGCCATCCATAGTTATCCATAAGCCTCCATAGCGCTCCATAGCTATCCGTAGGTCCTCATAAGCATCCATAGCCTTCCATTGCCATCCATAGGCCCCCATAGGTCATCCATAGCCTTGCATAGGCACCATATAATCCATGGCCATCCATAGGCCTCAATAGCCGTCCATAGCTATCCATAGAACTCCATAGGCCTCCGTAGGCCATCCATAGCCTTCCATTGCTATCCATAGGCCTCCATAGCCATTCATAGCCATCCAAAGGCCTCCATAGCATGCATAGGCCCCCATAGCATCCATAGCTATCCATAGGCCTCCAAAGCCTCGATAGCCATCAATAGGCCACCATAGGACATCCATAGCTATCCATAAGCCTCCATAGCGCTCCATAGCTATCCATAGGTCCTCATAAGCCATCCAAAGCCTTCCATTGCCATCCATTGGCCTCCATAGCCGTCCATAGCAATCCATAGGCCTCCATAGCCTTCCATAGGCCCCCATAGGTCATCCATAGCCATCAATAGGCCTTCATAGTCGTCGATAGCCATCCATAGGCCTCCGTAGGCCATCCATAGCTATCCATAGCTATCCATAGGCCTCCATAGGCCTCCATATTCACCGATAGGCTATCCATAACTATCCATAAGCCTCCATAGCGCTCCATAGCAATCAATAGGTCCTCTAGCCATCCATAGCCTTCCACAGCCATCCATAACTATCCATTGGCCTCCATAAACCATCCATAGCTATCCATAGGCCTCCAAAGGCCTCGATAGCCATCCATAGGCCTCCATATGCCATCCATAGCTATCCATAAGCCTTCATAGCGTTCCATAGCTATCCATAGGCCCTCATAAGCCATCCATAGCCTTCCATTGCCATCAATAGGCCTCCATAGCCGTCCATAGCCATCCATAGGCCTCCATAGCAATCCATAGGCCTCCATAGCCCTCCATAGCCATCCATAGGCCCCCATAGGTCATCAATAGCCTTCCATAGGCACCATAGCTATCCATAGATATCCAAAGCTATCCATAGGCCTCCATAGCGCCCCATAGCTATCCATAGGCCTCCATAGCCCTCCATAGCTATCCATACGCCTCCATAGGTCTCCATTGCCATCCATAGGCCTCCATAGGCTATCCATAGCTATCCATAGGCCTCCATAGCGCTCCATAGCTATCCATACGCCTCAATAGCCATCCATAGGCCTCCATGGGCTATCCATAGCCATCCATAGGCCTCCATGGCTCTCCATAGCTATCCATAGGCCCCATAGGTCATCCATAGCCTTCCATAGGCCACCATAGTCATCCATAGTTATCCATAGGCCTCCATAGCCGTCCATAGCTATCCATAGGCCTCCATAGGCATCCATAGGCCATCCATAGCCTTCCATTGCCATCCATAGGCCTCAATAGCCGTCCATAGCCATCCATAGGCCTCCATAGCGATCCATAGGCCTCCATAGGCCATCCATAGCCATCCATAGGCCTCCATTGCCTAACATAGCCATCCATAGGCCTCCATAGCTGTCGATAGCCATCCATAGGCCTCAATAGCCATCCATGGGCTTCCATAGGCCATCCATAGCCATCCATAGGCCTCCTTTGCCTACCATAGCCATCCATAGGCCCCAATAGGTCATCCATAGCCTTCCATAGGCACCATAGCCATCCATAGCCATCCATAGGCCTCCATAGCCATGCATAGGCCTCCATGCGACATCCATAGCTATCCATAAGCCTCCATAGCGCTCCATAGCAATCCATAGGTCCTCATAAGCCATCCATAGCCTTCCACAGCTATCCATAACTATCCATAGGCCTCCATGAACCATCCATAGCAATCCATAGGCCTCCTTAGGACTCCATAGCTATCCATAGGCCTCCATAGGTCATCCATAGCCTTCCATAGGCACCATAGCAATCCATAGCAATCCATAGGCCTCCATAGCAATCTATTGGCCTCCATAGGCCATCCATAGCCATCCATAGGTCTCCATAGCCCTCCACAACCATCCATAGGCCCCCATAGGTCATCCATAGCTATCCATAGGCCTCCAAAGGCCTCGATAGCCATCCATAGGCCTCCATTGGCCATCCATAGCTACCCATAAGCCTTCATAGCGTTCCATAGCTATCCATAGGCCCTCATAAGCCATCCATAGCCTTCCATTGCCATCCATAGGCCTCCATAGCCGTCCATAGCTATCCATAGGCATCCATAGCAATCCATAGGCCTCCATAGGCCATCCATAGCCATCCATAGGCCTCCTTAGCCCTCCATAGCCATCCATAGGCCCCCATAGGTCATCCATAGCCTTCCATAGGCACCATAGCCATCCATAGCCATCCAAAGGCCTCCATAGCAATGCATAGGCCTCCATAGTTATCCATAGCAATCCATAGGCCTCCATAGGCCTCCATAGCTATCCATAGTTATCCAAAGGCCTCCATAGGCCTCCATAGTTATCCATAGGCCTCCATAGCAATCCATAAGCCTCTATAGGCATCCATAGCCATCCATAGGCCTCCAAAGGCAATCCATAGCTTTTGATAGGCCTCCATGGCTCTCCATAGCCATCCATAGGCCCCATAGGTCATCCATAGCCTTCCATAGGCCACCATAGTCATCCATAGTCATCCATAGGCCTCCATAGCCGTCCATAGCTATCCATAGGCCTCCATACGCATCCATAGGCCATCCATAGCCTTATATTGCCATCCATAGGCCTCCATAGCCCTCCATAGCAATCCATAGGCCCCCATAGGTCATCCATAGCCTTCCATAGGAACCATAGATATCCATAGCCATCCAAAGACCTCCATAGCAATGCATAGGCCTCCATAGCCATCCATAGCTATCCAAAAGCCTCCAAAGCCTAGATAGCCATCCATAGGTCACCATAGCCATCCATTGGCCTCCGTAGCCGTCCATAGCCATCCATAGGCCTCCATAGGCTATCCATAGCCATCCATAGGCCTCCATAGGCCTCCATAGCTATCCATGGCAATCCATAGGCCTCCATAGCCCTTCATAGCAATCCATGGGCCTCTATAGCAGTCCATAGCTATCAATAGGCTTCCCTTCATAGGCCTCCACAACCATCCATAGCCATCCATAGGCCTCAATAGCCATCCATACGTTTTCATAGGCCATCCATAGCCATCCATAGGCCTCCATAGCCCTCCATAGATATATATAGGCCTCCATAGGCCATCCATAGTTATCCATAAGCCTCCATAGCGCTCCATAGCTATCCGTAGGTCCTCATAAGCCATCCATAGCCTTCCATTGCCATCCATAGGCCCCCATAGGTCATCCATAGCCTTGCATAGGCACCATATAATCCATGGCCATCCAGAGGCCTCAATAGCCGTCCATAGCTATCCATAGAACTCCATAGGCCTCCGTAGACCATCCATAGCCTTCCATTGCTATCCATAGGCCTCCATAGCCATTCATAGCCATCCAAAGGCCTCCATAGCAATGCATAGGCCTCCATAGCCATCCATAGCTATCCATAGGCCTCCAAAGCCTCGATAGCCATCAATAGGCCACCATAGGACATCCATAGCTATCCATAAGCCTCCATAGCGCTCCATAGCCATCCATAGGTCCTCATAAGCCATCCAAAGCCTTCCATTGCCATCCATTGGCCTCCATAGCCGTCCATAGCAATCCATAGGCCTCCATAGCCTTCCATAGGCCCCCATAGGTCATCCATAGCCATCCATAGGCCTTCATAGTCGTCGATAGCCATCCATAGGCCTCCGTAGGCCATCCATAGCTATCCATAGCTATCCATAGGCCTCCATAGGCCTCCATATTCACCGATAGGCTATCCATAACTATCCATAAGCCTCCATAGCGCTCCATAGCAATCAATAGGTCCTCATAAGCCATCCATAGCCTTCCACCATCCATAACTATCCATTGGCCTCCATAAACCATCCATAGCTATCCATAGGCCTCCAAAGGCCTCGATAGCCATCCATAGGCCTCCATATGCCATCCATAGCTATCCATAAGCCTTCATAGCGTTCCATAGCTATCCATAGGCCCTCATAAGCCATCCATAGCCTTCCATTGCCATCAATAGGCCTCCATAGCCGTCCATAGCCATCCATAAGCCTCCATAGCAATCCATAGCCCTCCATAGCCCTCCATAGCCATCCATAGGCCCCCATAGGTCATCAATAGCCTTCCATAGGCACCATAGCTATCCATAATTATCCAAAGCTATCCATAGGCTTCCATAGCGCTCCATAGCTATCCATAGGCCTCCATAGCCCTCCATAGCTATCCATACGCCTCCATAGGTCTCCATTGCCATCCATAGGCCTCCATAGGCTATCCATAGCTATCCATAGGCCTCCATAGCGCTCCATAGCTATCCATAGGCCCCATAGGTCATCCATAGCCTTCCATAGGCCACCATAGTCATCCATAGTTATCCATAGGCCTCCATAGCCGTCCATAGCTATCCATAGGCCTCCATAGGCATCCATAGGCCATCCATAGCCTTCCATTGCCATCCATAGGCCTCAATAGCCGTCCATAGCCATCCATAGGCCTCCATAGCGATCCATAGGCCTCCATAGGCCATCCATAGCCATCCATAGGCCTCCATTGCCTAACATAGCCATCCATAGGCCTCCATAGCTTTCGATAGCCATCCATAGGCCTCAATAGCCATCCATGGGCTTCCATAGGCCATCCATAGCCATCCATAGGCCTCCTTTGCCTACCATAGCCATCCATAGGCCCCCATAGGTCATCCATAGCCTTCCATAGGCACCATAGCTATCCATAGCCATCCATAGGCCTCCATAGCCATGCATAGGCCTCCATGCGACATCCATAGCTATCCATAAGCCTCCATAGCGCTCCATAGCAATCCATAGGTCCTCATAAGCCATCCATAGCCTTCCACAGCCATCCATAACTATCCATAGGCCTCCATAAACCATCCATAGCAATCCATAGGCCTCCTTAGGACTCCATAGCTATCCATAGGCCTCCATAGGTCATCCATAGCCTTCCATAGGCACCATAGCAATCCATAGCAATCCATAGGCCTCCATAGCAATCCATTGGCCTCCATAGGCCATCCATAGCCATCCATAGGTCTCCATAGCCCTCCACAACCATCCATAGGCCCCCATAGGTCATCCATAGCTATCCATAGGCCTCCAAAGGCCTCGATAGCCATCCATAGGCCTCCATTGGCCATCCATAGCTACCCATAAGCCTTCATAGCGTTCCATAGCTATCCATAGGCCCTCATAAGCCATCCATAGCCTTCCATTGCCATCCATAGGCCTCCATAGCCGTCCATAGCTATCCATAGGCATCCATAGCAATCCATAGGCCTCCATAGGCCATCCATAGCCATCCATAGGCCTCCTTAGCCCTCCATAGCCATCCATAGGCCCCCATAGCAATGCATAGGCCTCCATAGTTATCCATAGCAATCCATAGGCCTCCATAGGCCTCCATAGCTATCCATAGTTATCCAAAGGCCTCCATAGGCCTCCATAGTTATCCATAGGCCTCCATAGCAATCCATAAGCCTCCATAGGCATCCATAGCCATCCATAGGCCTCCAAAGGCAATCCATAGCTTTTGATAGGCCTCCATGGCTCTCCATAGCCATCCATAGGCCCCATAGGTCATCCATAGCCTTCCATAGGCCACCATAGTCATCCATAGTCATCCATAGGCCTCCATAGCCGTCCATAGCTATCCATAGGCCTCCATACGCATCCATAGGCCATCCATAGCCTTATATTGCCATCCATAGGCCTCCATAGCCCTCCATAGCAATCCATAGGCCCCCATAGGTCATCCATAGCCTTCCATAGGAACCATAGATATCCATAGCCATCCAAAGGCCTCCATAGCAATGCATAGGCCTCCATAGCCATCCATAGCAATCCATAGGCCTCCATAGGCCTCCATAGGCCTCCATAGGTATCCATAGCCATCCAAAGGCCTCCATAGGCCTCCATATTTATCCCTAGGCCTCCATAGCAATCTATAAGCCTCCATAGGCATCCATAGCCATCCATAGGCCTCCAAAGGCAATCCATAGATTGCGATAGGCCTCCATAGCTCTCCATAGCCATCCATAGGCCCCATAGGTCATCCATAGCCCTCCATAGGCCACTATACTCATCCATAGTTATCCATAGGCCTCCATAACCGTCCATAGATATCCGTAGGCCTCCATAGGCATCCATAGGCCATCCATAGCCTTCCATTGCCATCCATAGGCCTCAATAGCCGTCCATAGCCATCCATAGGCCTCCATAGCGATCCATAGGCTTCCATAGGCCATCCATAACTATCCATAGGCCTCCATAGCACACCATAGCCATCCATAAGCCCCAATAGGTCATCCATAGCTTTCCATAGGCCACAATAGCCATCCATAACCATCCATAGGCCTCCATAGCCGTCCATAGCTATCCATAGGCCTCCATAGGCCATCCATAGCCAACCATAGCTATCCATAGGCCTCCATAGGCCTCCATAGACCTCCGTAGGTCTTCATAAGCCTTCCATAGCCTTCCATTGCCATCCATAGGCCTCCATAGCCGTCCATAGCAATCCATAGGCCTCCATAGCAATCCATAGGCCTCCATAGGCCATCCATAACTATCCATAGGACTCCATAGCTATCCATAACAATCCATAGGCCTCCTTAGGTCTCCATAGCTATCCATAGGCCTCCATAGGCCATCCATAGCCATCCATAGGACTCCATAGCGCTCCATAGCCTTCCATAGGTCTCAATAGCTATCCATAAGCTTTCATAGGCCATCCATAGCCATCCATAGGCCTTCATTGCCTACTATAGCCATCAATTGCCCCCATAGGTCATCCATAGCCTTCCATAGGCACCATAGCCATCCATAGCTATCCATAGGTCTCCATAGCTATGCATGGCCTCCATAGTACATCCATAGCTATCCATAAGTTTCCATAGTGCTCCATAGCCATCCGTAGGTCCTCATAAGGCATCCAGAGCCTTCCATTGCCATCCATAGGCCCCCATATGTCATCCATAGCCTTGCATAGGCGCCATAGCCATCCATAACCATCCATAGGCCTCCATAGCCATCCATAGCAATCCATAGGCCTCCTTAGGTCTCCATAGCTATCCATAGGCCACAATAGCTATCCATAACCATCCATAGGCCTCCATAGCCGTCCATAGCTATCCATAGGCCTCCATAGGCCATCCATAGCCATCCATAGCTATCCATAGGCCTCCATAGGCCTCCGTAGGTCTTCATAAGCCTTCCATAGCCTTCCATTGCCATCCATAGGCATCCATAGCCATCCATAGCAATCCATAGGCCTCCATAGCAATCCATAGGCCTCCATAGGCCATCCATAGCTATCCATAGGCCTCCATAGCTATCCATAACAATCCATAGGCCTCTTTAGGTCTCCATAGCAATCCATAGGCCTCCATTGGCCATCCATAGCCATCCATAGGCCTCAATAGCCATCCATAAGCTTCCATAGGCCATCCATAGCCATCCATAAGCCTCCATAGCCCTCCATAGATATATATAGGCCTCCATAGGCCATCCATAGCCTTCCATAGGCACCATAGCCATCCATAGCCATCTATAGGTCTCCATTGCTATGCATAGGCCTCCATAGTACATCCATAGCTATCCATAAGTTTCCATAGCGCTCCATAGCCATCCGTAGGTCCTCATAAGGCATCCATAGCCTTCCATTGCCATCCATAGACCCCCATAGGTCATCCATAGCCTTGCATAGGCACTATAGCTATCCATGGCCATCCATAGGCCTCCATAGCCATCCATAGCAATCCATAGGCCTCCATAGCAATCCATAGGCCTCCATAGCAATCCATAGGCCTCCATAGGTCATCCATAGCTATCCATAGGCCTCTATAGCTATCCATAACAATCCATAGGCCACCTTAGGTCTCCATAGCTATCCATAGGCCACAATAGCTATCCATAACCATCGATAGGCCTCCATAGCCGTCCATAGCAATCCATAGGCCTCCATAGCAATCCATAGGCCTCGATAGGCTATCCATAGCTATCCATAGGTCTCCATAGCTATCCATAACAATCCATAGGCCTCCTTAGGTCTCCATAGCTATCCATAGGCCACAATAGCCATCCATAACCATCAATAGGCCTCCATAGCCGTCCATAGCTATCCATAGGCCTCCATAGGCCATCCATAGCCATCCATAGCTATCCATAAGCTTCCATAGCGCTCCATAGCCATCCGTAGGTCTTCATAAGTTATCCATAGCCTTCCATTGCCATCCATAGGCCTCCATAGCCGTCCATAGCAATCCATAGGCCTCCATAGCAATCGCTAGGCCTCCATAGGCCATCCATATATATCCATAGGCCTTCATAGCTATCCATAACAATCCATAGGCCTCCTTAGGTCTCCATAGCTATCCATAGGCCTCCATAGGCCATCCATAGCTATCCATAGGCCTCAATAGCCATCCATAAGCTTCCATAGGCCATCCATAGCCATCCATAGGCCTCCATAGCCCTCCATAGATATATATAGGCCTCAATAGGCCATCCATAGTTATCCATAAGCCTCCATAGCGCTCCATAGCTATCCGTAGGTCCTCATAAGCCATCCATAGCCTTCCATTGCCATCCATAGGCCCCCATAGGTCATCCATAGCCTTGCATAGGCACCATATAATCCATGGCCATGCATAGGCCTCAATAGCCGTCCATAGCTATCCATAGGCCTCCATAGGCCTCCGTAGGCCATCCATAGCCTTCCATTGCTATCCAGAGGCCTCCATAGCCATTCATAGCCATCCAAAGGCCTCCATAGCAATGCATAGGCCTCCATAGCCATCCATAGCTATCCATAGGCCTCCAAAGCCTCGATAGCCATCAATAGGCCACCATAGGACATCCATAGCTATCCATAAGCCTCCATAGCGCTCCATAGCCATCCATAGGTCCTCATAAGCCATCCAAAGCCTTCCATTGCTATCCATTGGCCTCCATAGCCGTCCATAGCAATCCATAGGCCTCCATAGCCTTCCATAGGCCCCCATAGGTCATCCATAGCCATCCATAGGCCTTCATAGTCGTCGATAGATATCCATAGGCCTCCGTAGGCCATCCATAGCTATCCATAGCTATCCATAGGCCTCCATAGGCCTCCATATTCACCGATAGGCTATCCATAACTATCCATAAGCCTCCATAGCGCTCCATAGCAATCAATAGGTCCTCATAAGCCATCCATAGCCTTCCACAGCCATCCATAACTATCCATTGGCCTCCATAAACCATCCATAGCTATCCATAGGCCTCCAAAGGCCTCGATAGCCATCCATAGGCCTCCATATGCCATCCATAGCTATCCATAAGCCTTCATAGCGTTCCATAGCTATCCATAGGCCCTCATAAGCCATCCATAGCCTTCCATTGCCATCAATAGGCCTCCATAGCCGTCCATAGCCATCCATAGGCCTCCATAGCAATCCATAGGCCTCCATAGCCCTCCATAGCCATCCATAGGCCCCCATAGGTCATCAATAGCCTTCCATAGGCACCATAGCTATCCATAGATATCCAAAGCTATCCATAGGCCTCCATAGCGCTCCATAGTTATCCATAGGCCTCCATAGCCCTCCATACCTATCCATACGCCTCCATAGGTCTCCATTGCCATCCATAGGCCTCCATAGGCTATCCATAGCTATCCATAGGCCTCCATAGCGCTCCATAGCTATCCATAGGCCTCAATAGCCATCCATAGGCCTCCATGGGCTATCCATAGCCATCCATAGGCCTCCATAGCCCTCTATAGTTATCAATAGGCCCCTATAGGTCATCCATAGCCTTCCATAGACACCATAGCCATCCATAGCCATCCATAGGTCTCCGTAGGCGTTGAGTTGAGCAGAGCTGAGTTGAGTTGAGTTAAGTTGAGTTGAGTTGAGTTGAGTTGAGTTGAGTTGAGTTGAGTTGAGTTGAGTTGAGTTGAGTTGAGTTGAGTTGAGTTGAGTTGAGTTGAGTTGAGTTGAGTTGAGTTGAGTTGAGTTGAGTTGAGTTGAGTTGAGTTGAGTTGAGTTGAGTTGAGTTGAGTTGAGTTGAGTTGAGTTGAGTTGTGTTGAGTCGAGTCGAGTCGAGTCGAGTCGAGTCGAGTCGAGTCGAGTCGAGTCGAGTCGAGTTGAGTTGAGTTGAGTTGAGTTGAGTTGAGTTGAGTTGAGTTGGGTTACGTTAGGTTGGGTTAGGTTAGGTTGGGTTTTGATATAGTTTACAAGATATGGCCTTTTAGTTGATCTCAAACGACGTAAAATCGCGCGCTGAACAAAACTAGCTTGGTCCCAGCTCCATAGGACCAATAGTTTACGAGATATGGCCTTTTAGAAAACCAAAATTGACGTAGTAAAAACAGAAAATGACGTCATCAAACCGGAAGTGACGTCATCAAACCGGACGTTGATCTCAAAGGACGTAAAATCGCGCGCTGAACAAAACTAGCTTGGTCCCAGCTCCATAGGACCTATAGTTTACGAGATATGGCCTTTTAGAAAACCGGAAATGACGTCATAAAAACAAAAAATGACGTCATCAAACCGGAAGTTAATCTCAAACGACGTAAAATCGCGCGCTGAACAAAACTAGCTTGGTCCCAGCTCCATAGGACCTATAGTTTACGAGATATGGCCTTTTAGAAAACGGGAAATGACGTCATAAAAACAGAAAATGACGTCATCAAACCGGAAGTGACGTCATCAAACCTGAAGTTGATCTCAAACGACGTAAAATCGCGCGCTGAACAAAACTAGCTTGGTCCCAGCTCCAAATGACCTATAGTTTAAGAGATATTGCCTTTTAAAAAACCAAAATTGACGTCATAAAAACAGAAAATGACGTCATCAAACCAGTAGTGACGTCATCAAACCGGAAGTTGATCTCAAACGACGTAAAATCGCGCGCTGAACAAAACTAGCTTGGTCCCAGCTCCATAGGACCTATAGTTTACGAGATATAGCCTTTAAGAAAACGGGAAATGACGTCATAAAAACAGAAAATGACGTCATCAGACCGGAAGTGACGTCATCAAACCGGAAGTTGATTTTAAACGACGTAAAATCGCGCGCTGAACAAAACTAGCTGGGTCTCAGCTCCATAGGACCTATAGTTTACGAGATATGGCCTTTTAGAAAACCGGAAATGACTTCATAAAAACAGAAAATGACGTCATCAAACCGGTAGTCGATCTCAAATGACGTAAAATCGCGCGCTGAACAAAACTAGCTTGGTCCCAGCTCCATAGGACCTATAGTTTACGAGATATGGCCTTTTAGAAAACGGGAAATGACGTCTTAAAAACAGAAAATGACGTCATCATACCGCAAGTGACGTCATCAAACCGGAAGTTGATCTCAAATGACGTAAAATTGCGCGCTGAACAAAACTAGCTGGGTCCCAGCTCAATAGGACCTATAGTTTACGAGATAAGGCCTTTTAGAAAACCAAAATTGACGTCATAAAAACAGAAAATGACGTCATCAAACCGGAAGTGACGTCATCAAACCGGAAGTTGATCTCGAATGACGTAAAATCGCGCGCTGAACAAAACTAGCTTGGTCCCAGCTCCATAGGACCTATAGTTTACGAGATATGGCCTTTTAGAAAACGGGAAATGACGTCATAAAAACAGAAAATGACGTCATCAAACTGGAAGTGACGTCATCAAACCGGAAGTTGATATCAAACGACGTAAAATCATGCGCTGAACAAAACTAGCTTGGTCCCAGCTCCATAGGACCTATAGTTTACGAGATATGGCCTTTTAGAAAACCGGAAATGACGTCATAAAAACAAAAAATGACGTCATCAAACCGGAAGTTAATCTCAAACGACGTAAAATCGCGCGCTGAACAAAACTAGCTTGGTCCCAGCTCCATAGGACCTATAGTTTACGAGATATGGCCTTTTAGAAAACGGGAAATGACGTCATAAAAACAGAAAATGACGTCATCAAACCGGAAGTGACGTCATCAAACCGGAAGTTGATCTCAAACGACGTAAAATCGCGCGCTGAACAAAACTAGCTTGGTCCCAGCTCCATAGGACCTATAGTTTACGAGATATGGCCTTTTAGAAAACGGGAAATGACGTCATAAAAACAGAAAATGAGGTCATCAAACCGGAAGTGACGTCATCAAACCGGAAGTTGATCCCAAACGACGTAAAATCGCGCGCTGAACAAAACTAGCTTGGTCCCAGCTCCATAGGACCTATAGTTTACGAGATATGGCCTTTTAGAAAACGGGAAATGACGTCATAAAAACAAAAAATGACGTCATCAAACTGGAAGTGACGTCATCAAACCGGAAGTTGATCTCAAACGACGTAAAATCGCACGCTGAACAAAACTAGCTTGGTCCCAGCTCCATAGGACCTATAGTTTACGAGATATGGCCTTTTAGAAAACACGAAATGACGTCATAAAAACAAAAAATGACGTCATCGGACCGGAAGTTGATCTCAAACGACGTAAAATCGCGCGCTGAACAAAACTAGCTTGTTCCCAGCTCCATAGGACCTATAGTTTACGAGATATGGCCTTTTAGAAAACGGGAAATGACGTCATAAAAACAGAAAATGAGGTCATCAAACCGGAAGTGACGTCATCAAACCAGAAGTTGCTCTCAAAAAACGTAAAATCGCGCGCTGAACAAAACTAGCTTGGTTTTAGCTCCATAGGACCTATAGTTTACGAGATATGGCCTTTTAGAAAACGAAAAATGACGTCATAAAAACAGAAAATGACGTCGTCAAACCGGAAGTGACGTCATCAAACCGGAAGTTGATCTCAAACGACGTAAAATCGCGCGCTGAACAAAACTAGCTTGGTCCCAGCTCCATAGGACCTATAGTTTACGAGATATGGCCTTTTAGAAAACAAGAAATGACGTCATAAAAACAAAAAATGACGTCATCAAAACGGAAGTTGATCTCAAATGACGTAACATCGCGCGCTGAACAAAACTAGCTTGGTCCCAGCTCAATAGGACCTATAGTTTACGAGATATTGCCTTTTAGGAAACCAAAATTGACGTCATAAAAACAGAAAATGACGTCATCAAACCAGAAGTGACGTCATCAAACCGGAAGTTGATCTCAAACGACGTAAAATCGCGCGCTGAACAAAACTAGCTGGTCCCAGCTCCATAGGACCTATAGTTTACGAGATATGGCCTTTTAGAAAACCGGAAATGACGTCATAAAAACAGAAAATGACGTCATCAAACCGGAAGTTGATCTCAAACGACGTAAAATCGCGCGCTGAACAAAACTAGCTTGGTCCAAGCTGCATAGGACCTATAGTTTACGAGATATGGCCTTTTAGAAAACCGGAAATGACGTCATAAAAACAGAAAATGACGTCATCAAATTGGAAGTGACGTCATCAAACCGGAAGTTGATATCAAACGACGTAAAATTGCGCGCTGAACAAAACTAGCTTGGTCCTAGCTCCATAGGACCTATAGTTTACGAGATATGGCCTTTTAGAAAACGGGAAATGACGTCATAAAAACAGAAAATGACGTCATCAAACTGGAAGTGACGTCATCAAACCGGAAGTTGATCTCAAACGACGTAAAATCGCGCGCTGAACAAAACTAGCTTGGTCCCAGCTCCATAGGACCTATAGTTTACGAGATATGGCCTTTTAGAAAACGGAAAATGACGTCATAAAAACAAAAATAACGTCATCAAACCGGAAGTTTATCTCAAATGACGTAAAATCGCGCGCTGAACAAAACTAGCTTGGTTTTAGCTCCATAGGACCTATAGTTTACGAGATATGGCCTTTTAGAAAACGAAAAATGACATCATAAAAAACACAAAATGACGTCGTCAAACCGGAAGTGACGTCATCAAACAGGAAGTTGATCTCAAACGACGTAAAATCGCGCGCTGAACAAAACTAGCTTGGTCCCAGCTCCATAGGACCTATAGTTTACGAGATATGGCCTTTTAGAAAACAAGAAATGACGTCATAAAAACAAAAAATGACGTCATCAAAACGGAAGTTGATCTCAAATGATGTAAAATCGCGCGCTGAACAAAACTAGCTTGGTCCCAGCTCAATAGGACCTATAGTTTACGAGATATGGCCTTTTAGGAAACCAAAATTGACGTCATAAAAACAGAAAATGACGTCATCAAACAAGAAGTGACGTCATCAAACCGGAAGTTGATATCAAACGACGTAAAATTGCGCGCTGAACAAAACTAGCTTGTTCCCAGCTCCATAGGACCTATAGTTTACGAGATATGGCCTTTTAGAAAACGGGAAATGACGTCATAAAAACAGAAAATGAGGTCATCAAACCGGAAGTGACGTCATCAAACCGGAAGTTGATCTCAAACGACGTAAAATCGCGCGCTGAACAAAACTAGCTTGGTCCCAGCTCCATAGGACCTATAGTTTACGAGATATGGCCTTTTAGAAAACAAGAAATGACGTCATAAAAACAAAAAATGACGTCATCAAAACGGAAGTTGATCTCAAATGACGTAAAATCGCGTGCTGAACAAAACTAGCTTGGTCCCAGCTCAATAGGACCTATAGTTTACGAGATATGGCCTTTTAGGAAACCGAAAATGACGTCATAAAAACAGAAAATGACGTCATCAAACCAGAAGTGACGTCATCAAACCGGAAGTTGATCTCAAACGACGTAAAATCGCGCGCTGAACAAAACTAGCTTGGTCCCAGCTCCATAGGACCTATAGTTTACGAGATATGGCCTTTAAAAAAACTGAAAATGACGTCATAAAAACAAAAAATGACGTCATCAAACCGGAAGTTGATCTCAAACGACGTAAAATTGCGTGCTGAATAAAACTAGCTTGGTCTAAGCTGCATAGGACCTATAGTTTACGAGATATGGCCTTTTAGAAAACGGGAAATGACGTCATAAAAACAGAAAATGACGTCATCAAATTGGAAGTGACGTCATCAAACCGGAAGTTGATCTCAAACGACGTAAAATCGCGCGCTGAACAAAACTAGCTTGGTCCCAGCTCCATAGGACCTATAGTTTACGAGATATGGTCTTTTTTTTAGAAAACGAAAAATGACGTCATAAAAACAGAAAATGACGTCGTCAAACCGGAAGTGACGTCATCAAACCGGAAGTTGATCTCAAACGACATAAAATCGCGCGCTGAACAAAACTAGCTTGGTCCCAGCTCCATAGGACCTATAGTTTACGAGATATATCCTTTAAAAAAACTGAAAATGACGTCATAAAAACAAAAAATGACGTCATCAAACCGGAAGTTGATCTCAAACGACGTAAAATTGCGTGCTGAATAAAACTAGCTTGGTCTAAGCTGCATAGGACCTATAGTTTACGAGATATGGCCTTTTAGAAAACGGGAAATGACGTCATAAAAACAGAAAATGACGTCATCAAATTGGAAGTGACGTCATCAAACCGGAAGTTGATCTCAAACGACGTAAAATCGCGCGCTGAACAAAACTAGCTTGGTCCCAGCTCCATAGGACCTATAGTTTTGCGAGATATGGTTTTTTAGAAAACGAAAAATGACGTCATAAAAACAGAAAATGACGTCGTCAAACCGAAAGTGACATCATCAAACCGGAAGTTGATCTTAAACGACGTAAAATCGCGCGCTGAACAAAACTAGCTTGGTCTCAGCTCCATAGGACCTATAGTTTACGAGATATGGCCTTTTAGAAAACAAGAAATGACGTCATAAAAACAAAAAATGACGTCATCAAACTGGAAGTGACGTCATCAAACCGGAAGTTGATCTCAAACGACGTAAAATCGCGCGTTGAACAAAACTAGCTTGGTCCCAGCTCCATAGGTCCTATAGTTTACGAGATATGGCCTTTTAGAAAACTGGAAATGACGTCATAAAAACAAAAATAACGTCATCAAACCGGAAGTTGATCTCAAACGACGTAAAATCGCGCGCTGAACAAAACTAGCTTGGTCCTAGCTCCATAGGACCTATAGTTTACGAGATATGGCCTTTTAGAAAACAAGAAATGACGTCATAAAAACAAAAAATGACGTCATCAAACTGGAAGTGACGTCATCAAAGCGGAAGTTGATCTCAAACGACGTAAAATCGCGCGCTGAACAAAACTAGCTTGGTCCCAGCTCCATAGGACCTATAGTTTACGAGATATGGCCTTTTAGAAAACTGAAAATGACGTCATAAAAACAGAAAAAAATAACGTCATCAAACCGGAAGTTGATCTCAAACGACGTTAAAATCGCGCGCTGAACAAAACTAGCTTGGTCCCAGCTCCATAGGACCATATATTTACGAGATATGGCCTTCTTTAGAAAACAAGAAATGACGTCATAAAAACAGAAAATGACGTCATCAAACGGAAGTTGATCTCAAATGACGTAAAATTGCGCGCTGAACAAAACTAGCTTGGTCCCAGCTCAATAGGACCTATAGTTTACGAGATATGGCCTTTTAGGAAACCAAAATTGACGTCATAAAAACAGAAAATGACGTCATCAAACCAGAAGTGACGTCATCAAACCGGAAGTTGATCTCAAACGACGTAAAATCGCGCGCTGAACAAAACTAGCTTTGTCCCAGCTCATAGCCTATATTTACGAGATATGGCCTTTAAAAAACTGAAAATGACGTCATAAAAACAAAAATGACGTCATCAAACCGGAAGTTGATCTCAAACGACGTAAAATTGCGTGCTGAATAAAACTAGCTTGGTCTAAGCTGCATAGGACCTATAGTTTACGAGATATGGCCTTTTCGAAAACGGGAAATGACGTCATAAAAACAGAAAATGACGTCATCAAATTGGAAGTGACGTCATCAAACCGGAAGTTGATCTCAAACGACGTAAAATCGCGCGCTGAACAAAACTAGCTTGTCCCAGCTCTATAGAACCTATAGTTTACGAGATATGGTCATTTAGAAAAGAAAAAATGACGTCATAAAACAGAAAATGACGTCATAAAACCGAAAGTGACGTCATCAAACCGGAAGTTAATTTAAACGACGTAAAATTGCACGCTGAACAAAACTAGCTTGGTCCCAGCTCCATAGGACCTATAGTTTACGAGATATGGCCTTTTAGAAAACGAAATGACGTCATAAAAACAAAAATGACGTCAAACCGGAAGTGACGTCATCAAACCGGAAGTTGATCTCAAACGACGTAAAATCGCGCGTGAACAAAACTAGCTTGGTCCCAGCTCCATAGGACCTATAGTTTTACGAGATATAGCCTTTTAGAAAACCGGAAATGACGTCATAAAAACAAAAATAACGTCATCAAACCGGAAGTTGATCTCAAATGACGTAAAATCGCGCGCTGAACAAAACTAGCTTGGTCCCAGCTCCATAGGACCTATAGTTTACGAGATATGGCCTTTAGAAAAAAAATGACGTCATAAAAACAGAAAATCACTTCATCAAACCGGAAGTTACGTCATCAAATCGGAAGTTGATCTCAAACGACGTAAAATCGCGCGCTGAACAAAACTAGCTTGGTCCCAGCTTAATAGGACCTATAGTTTACGAGATATGGCCTTTTAGAAAACCAAAATTGACGTCATAAAAACAGAAAATGACGTCATCAAACAAGAAGTGACGTAATCAAACCGGAAGTTGATCTCAAACGACGTAAAATCGCGCGCTGAACAAAACTAGCTTGGTCCAAGCTGCATAGGACCTATAGTTTACGAGATATGGCCTTTTAGAAAACGAGAAATGACGTCATAAAACAGAAAATGACGTCATCAAATTGAAAGTGACGTCATCGAACGGAAGTTGATCTCAAACGACGTAAAATCGGCGCGCTGAACAAAACTAGCTTGGTCCCAGCTCCATAGGACCTATAGTTTACAAGATATGGCCTCTTAGAAAACAAAAATGACGTCATAAAACAGAAAATGACGTCGTCAAACCAAAAGTGACGTCATCAAACCGGAAGTTGATCTCAAACGACGTAAAATCGCGCGGTGAACAAAACTAGCTTGGTCCCAGCTCCATAGGACCTATAGTTTACGAGATATGGCCTTTTAGAAAACAAGAAATGACGTCATAAAAACAAAAAATGACGTCATCAAAACGGAAGTTGATGTCAAATGACGTAAAATCGCCGCTGAACAAAACTAGCTTGGTCCCAGCTCATAGGACCTATAGTTTACGAGATATGGCCTTTAGAAACAAAATGGCGTCATAAAAACAGAAAATGACGTCATCAAACTAGAAGTGACGTCATCAAACCGGAAGTTGATCTCAAACGACGTAAAATCGCGCGCTGAACAAAACTAGCTTGGTCCAGCTCCATAGGACCTATAGTTTACGAGATATGGCCTTTTAGAAAACGGAAATGACGTCATAAAAAAAGAAATATGTCATCAAACGGAAGTGACGTATCAAACGGAAGTTGATCTCAAATGACGTAAAATGCGCGCTGAACAAAACTAGCTTGGTCCCAGCCTAGGACCTATAGTTTACGAGATATGGCCTTTTAGAAAACCGGAAATGACGTCATAAAAACAAAAAATGACGTCATCAAACCGGAAGTTGATCTCAAATGACGTAAAATCGCGCGCTGAACAAAACTAGCTTGGTCCCAGCTCCATAGGACCTATAGTTTACGAGATATGGCCTTTTAGAAAACGGGAAATGACGTTATAAAAACAGAAAATGAGGTCATCAAACATGAAGTGACGTCATCAAACTGGAAGTTGATCTCAAACGACGTAAAATCGCGCGCTGAACAAAACTAGCTTGGTCCCAGCTCCATAGGACCTATAGTTTATGAGATGTGGCCTTTTAGAAAACGGAAAATGACGTCATAAAAACAGAAAATGACGTCGTCAAACCGGAAGTGACGTCATCAACCTGGAAGTTGATCTCAAACGACGTAAAATCGCGCGCTGAACAAAACTAGCTTGGTCCAAGCTGCATAGGACCTATAGTTTACGAGATATGGCCTTTTAGAAAACGGGAAATGACGTCATTAAAACAGAAAATGACGTCATCAAATTGAAAGTGACGTCATCGAACTGGAAGTTGATCTCAAACGACGTAAAATCGTGCGCTGAACAAAACTAGCATGGTCCCAGCTCCATAGGACCTATAGTTTACAAGATATGGCCTTTTAGAAAACGAAAAATGACGTCATAAAAACAGAAAATGACGTCGTCAAACCAAAAGTGACGTCATCAAACCGGAAGTTGATCTCAAACGACGTAAAATCGCGCGGTGAACAAAACTAGCTTGGTCCCAGCTCCATAGGACCTATAGTTTACGAGATATGGCCTTTTAGAAAACAAGAAATGACGTCATAAAAACAAAAAATGACGTCATCAAAACGGAAGTTGATGTCGACGTAAAATCGCACGCTGAACAAAACTAGCTTGGTCCCAGCTCAATAGGACCTATAGTTTACGAGATATGGACCCCCTTAGGAAACCAAAATTGGCGTCATAAAAACAGAAAATGACGTCATCAAACCAGAAGTGACGTCATCAAACCGGAAGTTGATCTCAAACGACGTAAAATCTCGCGCTGAACAAAACTAGCTTGGTCCCAGCTCCATAGGACCTATAGTTTATGAGATATGGCCTTTTAGAAAACAGGGAATGACGTCATAAAAACAGAAAATTATGTCATCAAATCGGAAGTGACGTTATCAAAACGGAAGTTAATCTCAAATGACGTAAAATTGCGCGCTGAACAAAACTAGCTTGGTCCCAGCTCTATAGGACCTATAGTTTACGAGATATGGCCTTTTAGAAAACCGGAAATGACGTCATAAAAACAAAAAATGACGTCATCAAACCGGAAGTTGATCTCAAATGACGTAAAATCGCGCGCTGAACAAAACTAGCTTGGTCCCAGCTCCATAGGACCTATAGTTTACGAGATATGGCCTTTTAGAAAACGGGAAATGACGTTATAAAAACAGAAAATGAGGTCATCAAACATGAAGTGACGTCATCAAACTGGAAGTTGATCTCAAACGACGTAAAATCGCGCGCTGAACAAAACTAGCTTGGTCCCAGCTCCATAGGACCTATAGTTTATGAGATGTGGCCTTTTAGAAAACGGAAAATGACGTCATAAAAACAGAAAATGACGTCGTCAAACCGGAAGTGACGTCATCAACCTGGAAGTTGATCTCAAACGACGTAAAATCGCGCGCTGAACAAAACTAGCTTGGTCCCAGCTCCATAGGACCTATAGTTTACGAGATATGGCCTTTTAGAAAACGAAAAATGACGTCATAAAAACAGAAAATGACGTCGTCAAACCAAAAGTGACGTCATCAAACCGGAAGTTGATCTCAAACGACGTAAAATCGCCGGCTGAACAAAACTAGCTTGGTCCCAGCTCCATAGGACCTATCGTTTACGAGATATAACCTTTTAAAACAAGAAAATGACGTCATAAAACAAAAAATGACGTCATCAAAACGGAAGTTGATGTCAAATGACGTAAAATCGCACGCTGAACAAAACTAGCTTGGTCCCAGCTCAATAGGACCTATAGTTTACGAGATATGGCCACTTAGGAAACCAAAATTGACGTCATAAAAACAGAAAATGACGTCATCAAACCAGAAGTGACGTCATCAAACCGGAAGTTGATCTCAAACGACGTAAAATCTCGCGCTGAACAAAACTAGCTTGGTCCCAGCTCCATAGGACCTATAGTTTGTGAGATATGGCCTTTTAGAAAACGGGGAATGACGTCATAAAAACAGAAAATTATGTCATCAAATCGAAGTGACGTTATCAAACGGAAGTTGATCTCAAACGACGTAAAATCGCGCGCTGAACAAAACTAGCTTGGTCCCAGCTCCATAGGACCTATAGTTTACGAGATATGGCCTTTTATAAAACAAAATGACGTCATAAAAGCAGAAAATGACGTCGTCAAACCGAAGTGACGTCATCAAACCGGAAGTTGATCTCAAACGACGTAAAATCGCGCGCTGAACAAAACTAGCTTGGTCCCAGCTCCATAGGACCTATAGTTTACGAGATATGGCCTTTTAGAAAACGGGAAATGACGTCATAAAAACAGAAAATGACGTCATCAAACCGGAAGTGACGTCATTAAACCGGAAGTTGATCTCAAACGACGTAAAATCGCGCGCTGAACAAAACTAGCTTGGTCCCAGCTCCATAGGACCTATAGTTTACGAGATATGGCCTTTTAGAAAACGAAAAATGACGTCATAAAAACAGAAAATGACGTCGTCAAACCGGAAGTGACGTCATCAAACCGGAAGTTGATCTCAAACGACGTAAAATCGCGCGCTGAACAAAACTAGCTTGGTCCCAGCTCCATAGGACCTATAGTTTACGAGATATGGCCTTTTAGAAAACCAGAAATGACGTCAATAAAACAAAAATGACGTCATCAAACCGGAAGTTGATCTCAAACCGTAAAAACGCGCGCTGAACAAAACTAGCTTGGTCCCAGCTCCATAGGACCTATAGTTTACGAGATATGGCCTTTTAGAAAACAAGAAATGACGTCATAAAAACAAAAATGACGTTCATAAACGGAAGTTGATGTCAAATGACGTAAAATCGCACGCTGAACAAAACTAGCTTGGTCCCAGCTCATAGGACCTATAGTTTACGAGATATGGCCTTTAGAAACTAAAATTTACGTCATAAAAACAGAAAACGACGTCATCAAACCAGAAGTGACGTCATCAAACCGGAAGTTGATCTCAAACGACGTGAAATCGCGCGCTGAACAAAACTAGCTTGGTCCAAGCTGCATAGGACCTATAGTTTACGAGATATGGCCTTTTAGAAACGGGAAATGACGTCATAAAAACAGAAAATGACGTCATCAAATGGAAGTGACGTCATCGAACCGAAGTTGATCTCAAACGACGTAAAATCGCGCGCTGAACAAAACTAGCTTGTTCCCTGCTCCATAGGACCTATAGTTTACAGATATGGCCTTTTAGAAAACGGAAATGACGTCAAAAACAGAAAATGACGTCATCAAACCGGAAGTGACGTCATCAAACCGGAAGTTGATCTCAAACGACGTAAAATCGCGCGCTGAACAAAACTAGCTTGGTCCCAGCTCCATAGGACCTATAGTTTACGAGATATGGCCTTTTAGAAAACGAAATGACGTATAAAAACAGAAAATGACGTCATCAAACCGGAAGTGACGTCATCCCGGAAGTTGATCTCAAACGACGTAAAATCGCGCGCTGAACAAAACTAGCTTGGTCCCAGCTCCATAGGACCTATAGTTTACGAGATATGGCCTTTTAGAAAACAAGAAATGACGTCATAAAAACAGAAAATGACGTCATCAAACCGGAAGTTGATCTCAAACGACGTAAAAATGCGCGCTGAACAAAACTAGCTTGGTCCCAGCTCCATAGGACCTATAGTTTACGAGATATGGCCTTTTAGAAACAAGAAATGACGTCATAAAAACAAAAAATGACGTCATAAAAACGGAAGTTGATGTCTCAAATGACGTAAAATCGCACGCTGAACAAAACTAGCTTGGTCCCAGCTAATAGGATCTATAGTTTACGAGATATGGCCTTTAGAAAACAAATGACGTCATAAAAACAGAAAATGACGTCATCAAACTATTAGTGACGTCATCAAACCGGAAGTTGATCTCAAACGACGTGAAATCGCGCGCTGAACAAAACTAGCTTGGTCCCAGCTCCATAGGACCTATAGTTTACGAGATATGGCCTTTTAGAAAACGGAAATGACGTCATAAAAACAGAAATGACGTCATCAAAGAAGTGACGTCATCGAACCGGAAGTTGATCTCAAACAACGTAAAATCGCGCGCTGAACAAAACTAGCTTGTCCCAGCTCCATAGGACCTATAGTTTACGAGATATGGCCTTTTAGAAAACTGGAAATGACGTCATAAAAACAGAAAATGACGTCATCAAACCGGAAGTGACGTCATCAAACCGGAAGTTGATCTCAAACGACGTAAAATCGCGCGCTGAACAAAACTAGCTTGGTCCCAGCTCCATAGGACCTATAGTTTACGAGATATGGCCTTTTAGAAAAAGAAATGACGTCATAAAAACAAAAATGACGTCATAAAAACGGAAGTTGATGTCAAATGACGTAAAATCGCGCGCTGAACAAAACTAGCATGGTTCCAGCTCATAGGACCTATAGTTTACGAGATATGGCCTCTTAGAAAACCGAAAATGACGTCATAAAAACAGAAAATGACGTCATCAAACCAGAAGTGACGTCATCAAACCGGAAGTTGATCTCAAACGACGTAAAATCGCACGCTGAACAAAACTAGCTTGGTCCAGCTCCATAGGATTATAGTTTACGAGATATGGCCTTTTAGAAAAAATGACGTCATAAAAACAGAAAATGACGTCATCAAACCGGAAGTGACGTCATCAAACCGGAAGTTGATCTCAAACGACGTAAAATCGCGCGCTGAACAAAACTAGCTTGGTCCCAGCTCCATAGGACCTATAGTTTACGAGATATGGCCTTTTAGAAAACGGAAAATGACGTCATAAAAACAGAAAATGACGTCGTCAAACCGGAAGTGACGTCATCAACCTGGAAGTTGATCTCAAACGACGTAAAATCGCGCGCTGAACAAAACTAGCTTGGTCCCAGCTCATAGGACCTATAGTTTACGAGATATGGCCTTTTAGAAAACGGAAATGACGTCATAAAACAGAAAATGACGTCATCAAAGAAAGTGACGTCATCGAACCGGAAGTTGATCTCAAACGACGTAAAATCGGCGCTGAACAAAACTAGCTTGGTCCCAGCTCCATAGGACCTATAGTTTACGATATGGCCTTTTAGAAACGAAAAATGACGTCATAAAAACAGAAAATGACGTCGTCAAACCAAAGTGACGTCATCAAACCGGAAGTTGATCTCAAACGACGTAAAATCGCGCGTGAACAAAACTAGCTTGGTCCCAGCTCCATAGGACCTATAGTTTACGAGATATGGCCTTTTAGAAAACAAAAATGACGTCATAAAAACAAAAATGACGTCATCAAAACGGAAGTTGATGTCAAATGACGTAAAATCGCACGCTGAACAAAACTAGCTTGGTCCCAGCTCCATAGGACCTATAGTTTACGAGATATGGCCTTTTAGAAAACTGAAAATGACGTCATAAAAACAGAAAATGACGTCATCAAACCGGAAGTGACGTCATCAAACCGGAAGTTGATCTCAAACGACGTAAAATCTCGCGCTGAACAAAACTAGCTTGGTCCCAGCTCCATAGGACCTATAGTTTACGAGATATGGCCTTTTAGAAAACGGAAAATGACGTCATAAATAGAAAAATGTCATCAAACGGAAGTGACGTCATCAAAACGGAAGTTGATCTCAAATGACGTAAAATCGCGCTGAACAAAACTAGCTTGGTCCCAGCTCCATAGGACCTATAGTTTACGAGATATGGCCTTTTAGAAAACCGGAAATGACGTCATAAAAACAAAAAATGACGTCATCAAACCGGAAGTTGATCTCAAATGACGTAAAATCGCGCGCTGAACAAAACTAGCTTGGTCCCAGCTCCATAGGACCTATAGTTTACGAGATATGGCCTTTTAGAAAACGGAAATGACGTCATAAAAACAGAAAATGACGTCATCAAACATGAAGTGACGTCATCAAACGGAAGTTGATCTCAAACGACGTAAAATCGCGCGCTGAACAAAACTAGCTTGGTCCCAGCTCCATAGGACCTATAGTTTACGAGATATGGCCTTTTAGAAAACGGAAAATGACGTCATAAAAACAGAAAATGACGTCGTCAAACCGGAAGTGACGTCATCAACCGGAAGTTGATCTCAAACGACGTAAAATCGCGCGCTGAACAAAACTAGCTTGGTCCCAGCTCCATAGGACCTATAGTTTACGAGATATGGCCTTTTAGAAAACGAAAATGACGTCATAAAAACAGAAAATGACGTCGTCAAACCAAAAGTGACGTCATCAAACCGGAAGTTGATCTCAAACGACGTAAAATCGCGCGCTGAACAAAACCCTAGCTTGGTCCCAGCTCCATAGGACCTATAGTTTACGAGATATGGCCTTTTAGAAAACAAGAAATGACGTCATAAAAACAAAAAATGACGTCATCAAAACGGAAGTTGATGTCAAATGACGTAAAATCGCACGCTGAACAAAACTAGCTTGGTCCCAGCTCAATAGGACCTATAGTTTACGAGATATGGCCACTTAGGAAACCAAAATTGACGTCATAAAAACAGAAAATGACGTCATCAAACCAGAAGTGACGTCATCAAACCGGAAGTTGATCTCAAACGACGTAAAATCGCGCTGAACAAAACTAGCTTGGTCCCAGCTCCATAGGACCTATAGTTTAAGATATGGCCTTTTAGAAAACGGAATGACGTCATAAAAACAGAAAATACGTCATCAAATCGGAAGTGACGTATCAAACGGAAGTTGTCTCAAATGACGTAAAATCGCGCGCTGAACAAAACTAGCTTGGTCCCAGCTCCATAGGACCTATAGTTTACGAGATATGGCCTTTTAGAAAACCAAAATTGACGTCATAAAAACAGAAAATGACGTCGTCAAACCGAAAGTGACGTCATCAACCGGAAGTTGATCTCAAACGACGTAAAATCGCGCGCTGAACAAAACTAGCTTGGTCCCAGCTCCATAGGACCTATAGTTTACGAGATATGGCCTTTTAGAAAACGGGAAATGACGTCATAAAAACAGAAAATGACGTCATCAAACCGGAAGTGACGTCATTAAACCGGAAGTTGATCTCAAACGACGTAAAATCGCGCGCTGAACAAAACTAGCTTGGTCCCAGCTCCATAGGACCTATAGTTTACGAGATATGGCCTTTTAGAAAACCGAAAATGACGTCTTAAAACAGAAAATGACGTCGTCAAACCGGAAGTGACGTCATCAAACCGGAAGTTGATCTCAAACGACGTAAAATCGCGCGCTGAACAAAACTAGCTTGGTCCCAGCTCCATAGGACCTATAGCTTACGAGATATGGCCTTTTAGAAAACAAGAAATGACGTCATAAAAACAAAAAATGACGTCATCAAACCGGAAGTTGATCTCAAATGACGTAAAAACGCGCGCTGAACAAAACTAGCTTGGTCCCAGCTCCATAGGACCTATAGTTTACGAGATATGGCCTTTTAGAAACGTCGTCATAAAAACAAAAATGACGTCATAAAAACGGAAGTTGATGTCAAATGACGTAAAATCGCACGCTGAACAAAAAAAGCTTGGTCCCAGCTTCCCAAATAGGACCTATAGTTTACGAGATATGGCCTCTTAGGAAACTAAAATTTACGTCATAAAAACAGAAAACGACGTCATCAAACCAGAAGTGACGTCATCAAACCGGAAGTTGATCTCAAACGACGTGAAATCGCGCGCTGAACAAAACTAGCTTGGTCCAAGCTGCATAGGACCTATAGTTTACGAGATATGGCCTTTTAGAAAACGGGAAATGACGTCATAAAAACAGAAAATGACGTCATCAAATTGGAAGTGACGTCATCGAACCGAAAGTTGATCTCAAACGACGTAAAATCGCGCGCTGAACAAAACTAGCTTGTTCCCTGCTCCATAGGACCTATAGTTTACCAGATATGGCCTTTTAGAAAACGGGAAATGACGTCATAAAAACAGAAAATGAGGTCATCAAACCGGAAGTGACGTCATCAAACCGGAAGTTGATCTCAAACGACGTAAAATCGCGCGCTGAACAAAACTAGCTTGGTCCCAGCTCCATAGGACCTATAGTTTACGAGATATGGCCTTTTAGAAAACGAAAAATGACGTCATAAAAACAGAAAATGACGTCGTCAAACCGGAAGTGACGTCATCAAACCGGAAGTTGATCTCAAACGACGTAAAATCGCGCGCTGAACAAAACTAGCTTGGTCCCAGCTGCATAGGACCTATAGTTTACGAGATATGGCCTTTTAGAAAACAAGAAATGACGTCATAAAAACAAAAAATGACGTCATCAAACCGGAAGTTGATCTCAAATGACGTAAAAACGCGCGCTGAACAAAACTAGCTTGGTCCCAGCTCCATAGGACCTATAGTTTACGAGATATGGCCTTTTAGAAAACAAGAAATGACGTCATAAAAACAAAAAATGACGTCATAAAAACGGAAGTTGATGTCAAATGACGTAAAATCGCACGCTGAACAAAACTAGCTTGGTCCCAGCTTAATAGGACCTATAGTTTACGAGATATGGCCTCTTAGGAAACTAAAATTTACGTCATAAAAACAGAAAACGACGTCATCAAACCAGAAGTGACGTCATCAAACCGGAAGTTGATCTCAAACGACGTGAAATCGCGCGCTGAACAAAACTAGCTTGGTCCAAGCTGCATAGGACCTAAGTTTACGAGATATGGCCTTTTAGAAAACGGAAATGACGTCATAAAAACAGAAAATGACGTCATCAAATTGGAAGTGACGTCATCGAACCGAAAGTTTATCTCAAAACGACGTAAAATCGCGCGCTGAACAAAACTAGCTTGTTCCCTGCTCCATAGGACCTATAGTTTACCAGAATGGGCCTTTTAGAAAACGGGAAATGACGTCATAAAAACAGAAAATGAGGTCATCAAACCGGAAGTGACGTCATCAAACCGGAAGTTGAACTCAAACGACGTAAAATCGCGCGCTGAACAAAACTAGCTTGGTCCCAGCTCCATAGGACCTATAGTTTACGAGATATGGCCTTTTAGAAAACAAGAAATGACGTCATAAAAACAAAAAATGACGTCATAAAAACGGAAGTTGATGTCAAATGACGTAAAATCGCACGCTGAACAAAACTAGCTTGGTCCCAGCTCAATAGGACCTATAGTTTACGAGATATGGCCTCTCAGGAAACCAAAATTGACGTCATAAAAACAGAAAATGACGTCATCAAACCAGAAGTGACGTCATCAAACCGGAAGTTAATCTCAAACGACGTGAAATCGCACGCTGAACAAAACTAGCTTGGTCCAAGCTGCATAGGATTTATAGTTTACGAGATATGGCCTTTTAGAAAACGGGAAATGACGTCATAAAAACAGAAAATGACGTCATCAAACCGGAAGTGACGTCATCAAACCGGAAGTTGATCTCAAACGACGTAAAATCGCGCGCTGAACAAAACTAGCTTGGTCCCAGCTCCATAGGAACCTATAGTTTACGAGAATGGCCTTTTAGAAAACGAAAAATGACGTCATAAAAACAGAAAATGACGTCGTCAAACCGAAAGTGACGTCATCAAACCGGAAGTTGATCTCAAACGACGTAAAATCGCGAGCTGAACAAAACTAACTGGGTCCCAGCTCCATAGGACCTATAGTTTACGAGATATGGCCTTTTAGAAAACAAGAAATGACGTCATAAAAACAAAAAATGACGTCATAAAAACGGAAGTTGATGTCAAATGACGTAAAATCGCACGCTGAACAAAACTAGCTTGGTCCCAGCTCAATAGGACCTATAGTTTACGAGATATGGCCTCTTAGGAAGCCAAAATTGACGTCATAAAAACAGAAAATGACGTCATCAAACCAAAAGTGACGTCATCAAACCGGAAGTTGATCTCAAACGACGTGAAATCGCGCGCTGAACAAAACTAGCTTGGTCCAAGCTGCATAGGACCTATAGTTTACGAGATATGGCCTTTTAGAAAACGGGAAATGACGTCATAAAAACAGAAAATGACGTCATCAAATTGGAAGGACGTCATCAAACCGGAAGTTGATCTCAAACGACGTAAAATCGCGCGCTGAACAAAACTAGCTTGTTCCCTGCTCCATAGGACCTATAGTTTACGAGATATGGCCTTTTAGAAAACCGGAAATGACTTCATAAAAACAGAAAATGACGTCGTCAAAACGGAAGTTGATCTCAAATGACGTAAAATCGCGCGCTGAACAAAACTAGCTTGGTCCCAGCTCCATAGGACCTATAGTTTACGAGATATGGCCTTTTAGAAAACGAAAAATGACGTCATAAAAACAGAAAATGACGTCGTCAAACCGGAAGTGACGTCATCAAACTAAAAGTTGATCTCAAACGACGTAAAATCGCGCGCTGAACAAAACTAGCTTGGTCCCAGCTCCATAGGACCATAGTTTTACGAGATATGGCCTTTTAGAAAACAAGAAATGACGTCATAAAAACAAAAAGACGTCATCAAACGGAAGTTGATCTCAAAAAACGTAAAATCCGCACGCTGAACAAAACTAGCTTGGTCCTAGCTCAATAGGACCTATAGTTTACGAGATATGGCCTTTTAGGAAACCAAAATTGACGTCATAAAAACAGAAAATGACGTCATCAAACTAGAAGTGACGTCATCAAACCGGAAGTTGATCTCAAACGACGTAAAATCGCGCGCTGAACAAAACTAACTGGGTCCCAGCTCCATAGGACCTATAGTTTACGAGATATGGCCTTTTAGAAAACAAGAAATGACGTCATAAAAACAAAAAATGACGTCATAAAAACGGAAGTTGATGTCAAATGACGTAAAATCGCACGCTGAACAAAACTAGCTTGGTCCCAGCTCAATAGGACCTATAGTTTACGAGATATGGCCTTTTAGAAAACCAAAATTGACGTCATAAAAACAGAAAATGACGTCATCAAATTGGAAGTGACGTCATCGAACCGAAAGTTGATCTCAAACGACGTAAAATCGCGCGCTGAACAAAACTAGCTTGTTCCCTGCTCCATAGGACCTATAGTTTACCAGATATGGCCTTTTAGAAAACGGGAATGAAAACGTCATAAAAACAGAAAATGACGTCATCAAACCGGAAGTGACGTCATCAACCGGAAGTTGATCTCAAACGACGTAAAATCGCGCGCTGAACAAAACTAGCTTGGTCCCAGCTCCATAGGACCTATAGTTTACGAGATATGGCCTTTTAGAAAACGAAAAATGACGTCATAAAAACAGAAAATGACGTCGTCAAACCGGAAGTGACGTCATCAAACCGGAAGTTGATCTCAAACGACGTAAAATCGCGCGCTGAACAAAACTAGCTTGGTCCCAGCTCCATAGGACCTATAGCTTACGAGATATGGCCTTTTAGAAAACAAGAAATGACGTCATAAAAACAAAAAATGACGTCATCAAACCGGAAGTTGATCTCAAATGACGTAAAAACGCGCGCTGAACAAAACTAGCTTGGTCCCAGCTCCATAGGACCTATAGTTTACGAGATATGGCCTTTTAGAAAACAAGAAATGACGTCATAAAAACAAAAAATGACGTCATAAAAACGGAAGTTGATGTCAAATGACGTAAAATCGCACGCTGAACAAAACTAGCTTGGTCCCAGCTTAATAGGACCTATAGTTTACGAGATATGGCCTCTTAGGAAACTAAAATTTACGTCATAAAAACAGAAAACGACGTCATCAAACCAGAAGTGACGTCATCAAACCGGAAGTTGATCTCAAACGACGTGAAATCGCGCGCTGAACAAAACTAGCTTGGTCCAAGCTGCATAGGACCTATAGTTTACGAGATATGGCCTTTTAGAAAACGGGAAATGACGTCATAAAAACAGAAAATGACGTCATCAAACTCGGGGAAGTGACGTCATCGAACCGAAAGTTGATCTCAAACGACGTAAAATCGCGCGCTGAACAAAACTAGCTTGTTCCCTGCTCCATAGGACCTATAGTTTACCAGATATGGCCTTTTAGAAAACGGGAAATGACGTCATAAAAACAGAAAATGAGGTCATCAAACCGGAAGTGACGTCATCAACCGGAAGTTGATCTCAAACGACGTAAAATCGCGCGCTGAACAAAACTAGCTTGGTCCCAGCTCCATAGGACCTATAGTTTACGAGATATGGCCTTTTAGAAAACAAGAAATGACGTCATAAAAACAAAAAATGACGTCATAAAAACGGAAGTTGATGTCAAATGACGTAAAATCGCACGCTGAACAAAACTAGCTTGGTCCCAGCTCCATAGGACCTATAGTTTACGAGATATGGCCTTTTAGAAAACGAAAAATGACGTCATAAAAACAGAAAATGACGTCGTCAAACCGGAAGTGACGTCTTCAAACCGGAAGTTGATCTCAAACGACGTAAAATCGCGTGGTGAACAAAACTAGCTTGGTCCCAGCTCCATAGGACCTATAGTTTACGAGATATGGCCTTTTAGAAAACAAGAAATGACGTCATAAAAACAAAAATGACGTCATCAAACGGAAGTTGATCTCAAAAAACGTAAAATCGCACGCTGAACAAAACTAGCTTGGTCCTAGCTCAATAGGACCTATAGTTTACGAGATATGGCCTTTTAGGAAACCAAAATTGACGTCATAAAAACAGAAAATGACGTCATCAAACTAGAAGTGACGTCATCAAACCGGAAGTTGATCTCAAACGACGTAAAATCGCGCGCTGAACAAAACTAACTGGGTCCCAGCTCCATAGGACCTATAGTTTACGAGATATGGCCTTTTAGAAAACACAGAAATGACGTCATAAAACACAAAAATGACGTCATAAAACGGAAGTTGATGTCAAATGACGTAAAATCGCGCGCTGAACAAAACTAGCTTGGTCCCAGCTCAATAGGACCTATAGTTTACGAGATATGGCCTTTTAGAAAACCAAAATTGACGTCATAAAAACAGAAAATGACGTCGTCAAACCGAAAGTGACGTCATCAACCGGAAGTTGATCTCAAACGACGTAAAATCGCGCGCTGAACAAAACTAGCTTGGTCCCAGCTCCATAGGACCTATAGTTTACGAGATATGGCCTTTTAGAAAACGAAAAATGACGTCATAAAAACAGAAAATGACGTCGTCAAACCGGAAGTGACGTCATCAAACCGGAAGTTGATCTCAAACGACGTAAAATCGCGCGCTGAACAAAACTAGCTTGGTCCCAGCTCCATAGGACCTATAGCTTACGAGATAAGGCCTTTTAGAAAACCACGAAAATGACGTCATAAAAAAAAAAATGACGTCATCAAACCGGAAGTTGATCTCAAATGACGTAAAAACGCGCGCTGAACAAAACTAGCTTGGTCCCAGCTCCATAGGACCTATAGTTTACGAGATATGGCCTATTAGAAAACAAGAAATGACGTCATAAAAACAAAAAATGACGTCATAAAACGGAAGTTGATGTCAAATGACGTAAAATCGCACGCTGAACAAAACTAGCTTGGTCCCAGCTCAATAGGACCTATAGTTTACGAGATATGGCCTCTTAGGAAACTAAAATTTACGTCATAAAAACAGAAAACGACGTCATCAAACCAGAAGTGACGTCATCAAACCGGAAGTTGATCTCAAACGACGTGAAAAATCGCGCGCTGAACAAAACTAGCTTGGTCCAGCTGCAATAGGACCTATAGTTTACGAGATATGGCCTTTTAGGAAACGGGAAATGACGTCATAAAAACAGAAAACGACGTCATCAAAGGAAGTGACGTCATCGAACCGAAAGTTGATCTCAAACGACGTAAAATCGCGCGCTGAACAAAACTAGCTTGTTCCCTGCATAGGACCTATAGTTTACGAGATATGGCCTTTTAGAAAACGGGAAATGACGTCATAAAAACAGAAAATGAGTCATCAAACCGGAAGTGACGTCATCGAAACCGGAAGTTGATCTCAAACGACGTAAAATCGCGCGCTGAACAAAACTAGCTTGTCCCAGCTCCATAGGACCTATAGTTTACGAGATATGGCCTTTTAGAAAACGAAATGACGTCATAAAAACAGAAAATGAGTCGTCAAACCGGAAGTGACGTCATCAAACCGGAAGTTGATCTCAAACGACGTAAAATCGCGCGCTGAACAAAACTAGCTTGGTCCCAGCTCCATAGGACCTATAGCTTACGAGATATGGCCTTTTAGAAAACAAGAAATGACGTCATAAAAACAAAAATGACGTCATCAAACCGGAAGTTGATCTCAAATGACGTAAAAACGCGCGCTGAACAAAACTAGCTTGGTCCCAGCTCCATAGGACCTATAGTTACGAGATATGGCCTATTAGAAAACAAGAAATGACGTCATAAAAACAAAAAATGACGTCATAAAAACGGAAGTTGATGTCAAATGACGTAAAATCGCGCACGCTGAACAAAACTAGCTTGGTCCCAGCTTATAGGACCTATAGTTTACGAGATATGGCCTCTTAGAAACAATGAAAATGACGTCATAAAAACAGAAAACGACGTCATCAAACCAGAAGTGACGTCATCAAACCGGAAGTTGATCTCAAACGACGTAAATCGCGCGCTGAACAAAACTAGCTTGGTCCAGCTGCATAGGACGTATAGTTTACGAGATATGGCCGTTCAGAAAACGGGAAATGACGTCATAAAAACAGAAAATGACGTCATCAAAATGGAAGTGACGTGATCAACCGGAAGTTGATCTCAAACGACGTAAAATCGCGTGCTGAAGAAAACTAGCTTGGTTTCCCTGCTCCATAGGACCTATAGTTTACCAGATATGGCCTTTTAGAAAACGGGAAATGACGTCATAAAAACAGAAAATGAGGTCATCAAACCGGAAGTGACGTCATCAAACCGGAAGTTGATCTCAAACGACGTAAAATCGCGCGCTGAACAAAACTAGCTTGGTCCCAGCTCCATAGGACCTATAGTTTACGAGATATGGCCTTTTAGAAAACAAAAATGACGTCATAAAAACAAAAATGACGTCATAAAAACGGAAGTTGATGTCAAACGACGTAAAATCGCGCGCTGAACAAAACTAGCTTGGTCCCAGCTCATAGGACCTATAGTTTACGAGATATGGCCTTTTAGAAACCAAAATTGACGTCATAAAAACAGAAAATGACGTCATCAAACCAGAAGTGACGTCATCAAACCGGAAGTTAATCTCAAACGACGTGAAATCGCACGCTGAACAAAACTAGCTTGGTCCAAGCTGCATAGGATTTATAGTTTACGAGATATGGCCTTCTAGAAAACCGGAAATGACGTCATAAAAGCAGAAAATGACGTCATTAAACCGGAAATGACGTCATCAAACCGGAAGTTGATCTCAAACGACGTAAAATCGCGCGCTGAACAAACTAGCTTGGTCCAGCTCCATAGGACCTATAGTTTACGAGATATGGCCTTTTAGAAAACGAAATGACGTCATAAAAACAGAAAATGACGTCGTCAAACCGAAGTGACGTCATCAAACCGGAAGTTGATCTCAAACGACGTAAAATCGCGCGAGCTGAACAAAACTAGCTTGGTCCCAGCTCCATAGGACCTATAGTTTACGAGATATGGCCTTTTAGAAAACAAAAATGACGTCATAAAACAAAAAATGACGTCATAAAAACGGAAGTTGATGTCAAATGACGTAAAATCGCACGCTGAACAAACTAGCTGGTCCCAGCTCATAGGACCTATAGTTTACGAGATATGGCCTTTTAGAAAAAATTGACGTCATAAAAACAGAAAATGACGTCATCAAACAAAGTGACGTCATCAAACCGGAAGTTGATCTCAAACGACGTAAATCGCGCGCTGAACAAAACTAGCTTGGTCCCAGCTCATAGGACCTATAGTTTACGAGATATGGCCTTTTAGAAAACGAAAGACGTCATAAAAACAGAAAATGACGTCATCAAAAAGTGACGTCATCGAACCGGAAGTTGATCTCAAACGACGTAAAATCGCGCGCTGAACAAAACTAGCTTGTTCCCTGCTCCATAGGACCTATAGTTTACGAGATATGGCCTTTTAGAAAACCGGAAATGACTTCATAAAAACAGAAAATGACGTCGTCAAAACACAAGTTGATCTCAAATGACGTAAAATCGCGCGCTGAACAAAACTAGCTTGGTCCCAGCTCCATAGGACCTATAGTTTACGAGATATGGCCTTTTAGAAAACGAAAAATGACGTCATAAAAAAAGAAAATGACGTCGTCAAACCGGAAGTGACGTCATCAAACTAAAAGTTGATCTCAAACGACGTAAAATCGCGCGCTGAACAAAACTAGCTTGGTCCCAGCTCCATAGGACCTATAGCTTACGAGTTATTGCCTTTTAGAAAACCAAAAATGACGTCATAAAAACAAAAAATGACGTCATCAAACCGGAAGTTGATCTCAAGTGACGTAAAAACGCACGGTGAACAAAACTAGCTTGGTCCCAGCTCAATAGGACCTATAGTTTACGAGATATGGCCTTTTAGAAAACGAAAAATGACGTCATAAAAACAGAAAATGACGTCGTCAAACCGGAAGTGACGTCATCAAACCGGAAGTTGATCTCAAACGACGTAAAATCGCGCGCTGAACAAAACTAGCTTGGTCCCAGCTCCATAGGACCTATAGTTTACGAGATATGGCCTTTTAGAAAACGAAAAATGACGTCATAAAAACAGAAAATGACGTCGTCAAACCGGAAGTGACGTCTTCAAACCGGAAGTTGATCTCAAACGACGTAAAATCGCGCGGTGAACAAAACTAGCTTGGTCCCAGCTCCATAGGACCTATAGTTTACGAGATATGGCCTTTTAGAAAACAAGAAATGACGTCATAAAAACAAAAAATGACGTCATCAAAACGGAAGTTGATCTCAAAAAACGTAAAATCGCACGCTGAACAAAACTAGCTTGGTCCTAGCTCAATAGGACCTATAGTTTACGAGATATGGCCTTTTAGGAAACCAAAATTGACGTCATAAAAACAGAAAATGACGTCATCAAACTAGAAGTGACGTCATCAAACCGGAAGTTGATCTCAAACGACGTAAAATCGCGCGCTGAACAAAACTAACTGGGTCCCAGCTCCATAGGACCTATAGTTTACGAGATATGGCCTTTTAGAAAACAAGAAATGACGTCATAAAAACAAAAAATGACGTCATAAAAACGGAAGTTGATGTCAAATGACGTAAAATCGCACGCTGAACAAAACTAGCTTGGTCCCAGCTCAATAGGACCTATAGTTTACGAGATATGGCCTCTTAGGAAGCCAAAATTGACGTCATAAAAACAGAAAATGACGTCATCAAACCAAAAGTGACGTCATCAAACCGGAAATTGATTTCAAACGACGTGAAATCGCGCGCTGAACAAAACTAGCTTGGTCCAAGCTGCATAGGACCTATAGTTTACGAGATATGGCCTTTTAGAAAACGGGAAATGACGTCATAAAAACAGAAAATGACGTCATCAAATTGGAAGTGACGTCATCGAACCGGAAGTTGATCTCAAACGACGTAAAATCGCGCGCTGAACAAAACTAGCTTGTTCCCTGCTCCATAGGACCTATAGTTTACGAGATATGGCCTTTTAGAAAACCGGAAATGACTTCATAAAAACAGAAAATGACGTCGTCAAAACGGAAGTTGATCTCAAATGACGTAAAATCGCGCGCTAAACAAAACTAGCTTGGTCCCAGCTCCATAGGACCTATAGTTTACGAGATATGGCCTTTTAGAAAACGAAAAATGACGTCATAAAAACAGAAAATGACGTCGTCAAACCGGAAGTGACGTCATCAAACTAAAAGTTGATCTCAAACGACGTAAAATCGCGCGCTGAACAAAACTAGCTTGGTCCCAGCTCCATAGGACCTATAGCTTACGAGTTATTAACTTTTAGAAAACCGAAAATGACGTCATAAAAACAAAAAATGACGTCATCAAACCGGAAATTGATCTCAAATGACGTAAAAACGCGCGCTGAACAAAACTAGCTTGGTCCCAGCTCAATAGGACCTATAGTTTACGAGATATGGCCTTTTAGAAAACGAAAAATGACGTCATAAAAACAGAAAATGACGTCGTCAAACCGGAAGTGACGTCATCAAACCGGAAGTTGATCTCAAACGACGTAAAATCGCGCGCTGAACAAAACTAGCTTGGTCCCAGCTCCATAGGACCTATAGTTTACGAGATATGGCCTTTTAGAAAACGAAAAATGACGTCATAAAAACAGAAAATGACGTCGTCAAACCGGAAGTGACGTCTTCAAACCGGAAGTTGATCTCAAACGACGTAAAATCGCGCGCTGAACAAAACTAGCTTGGTCCCAGCTCCATAGGACCTATAGTTTACGAGATATGGCCTTTTAGAAAACAAGAAATGACGTCATAAAAACAAAAAATGACGTCATCAAAACGGAAGTTGATCTCAAAAAACGTAAAATCGCACGCTGAACAAAACTAGCTTGGTCCTAGCTCAATAGGACCTATAGTTTACGAGATATGGCCTTTTAGGAAACCAAAATTGACGTCATAAAAACAGAAAATGACGTCATCAAACTAGAAGTGACGTCATCAAACCGGAAGTTGATCTCAAACGACGTAAAATCGTGCGCTGAACAAAACTAGCTAGGTCCCAGCTCCATAGGACCTATAGTTTACGAGATATGGCCTTTTAGAAAACCGGAAATGACGTCATAAAAACAAAAAATGACGTCATCAAACCGGAAGTTGATCTCAAACGACGTAAAATCGCGCGCTGAACAAAACTAGCTTGGTCCCAGCTCCATAGGACCTATAGTTTACGAGATATGGCCTTTTAGAAAACGGGAAATGACGTCATAAAAACAGAAAATGGCGTCATCAAACCGGAAGTGACGTCATCAACCTGGAAGTTGATCTCAAACGACGTAAAATCGCGCGCTGAACAAAACTAGCTTGGTCCCAGTTCCATAGGACCTATAGTTTACGAGATATGGCCTTTTAGAAAACGAAAAATGACGTCATAAAAACAGAAAATGACGTCGTCAAACCGGAAGTGACGTCTTCAAACCGGAAGTTGATCTCAAACGACGTAAAATCGCGCGCTGAACAAAACTAGCTTGGTCCCAGCTCCATAGGACCTATAGTTTACGAGTATGGCCTTTTAGAAAACAAAAATGACGTCATAAAAACAAAAAATGACGTCATCAAAACGGAAGTTGATCTCAAACGGACGTTAAATCGCGCACGCTGAACAACTAGCTTGGTCCCAGCTCCATAGGACCTATAGTTTACGAGATATGGCCTTTTAGAACCAAAAATGACGTCATAAAAACAAGAAAATGACGTCATCAAAACGGAAGTGACGTCATCAAACCGAAGTTGATTTAAACGCGTAAATCGCGCGCTAAACAAACTACTTGGTCCCAGCTCCATAGGACCTATAGTTTACGAGATATGGCCTTTAGAAAACCGAATGACGTCATAAAAACAGAAAATGACGTCATTAAACCGGAAGTTGATCTCAAACGACGTAAAATCGTGCGCTGAACAAAACCAGCTTGGTCCCAGTCCATAGGACCTATAGTTTACGAGATATGGCCTTTTAGAAAACGAAAATGACGTCATAAAAACAAAATGACGTCAAATCAAGTGACATCGCGGAAGTTGATCTCAAGACGACGTAAAATCGCGCGCTGAACAAAAACTAGCTTGGTCAGTCCATAGGACCTATAGTTTACGAGATATGGCCTTTTAGAAAACGAAAAATGACGTCATAAAAACAAAAATGACGTCATAAAACGGAAGTTGATTGTCAAACGACGTAAAATCGTGCGCTGAACAAAACTAGCTTGGTCCCAGCTCCATAGGACCTATAGTTTACGAGATATGGCCTTTTAGAAAACGAAAATGACGTCATAAAACAAAAATGACGTCGCAACCGAAAGTGACGTCATCAAAACTGGAAGTTGATCTCAAACCGACGTTAAAATCGCGCGCTGAACAAAACTAACTTGGTCCCAGCTCCATAGGACCTATAGTTTACGAGATATGGCCTTTTAGTAAACAAAAATGACGTCATAAAAACAAAAAATGACGTCATCAAACGGAAGTTGATGTCAAATGACGTAAAATCGCACGCTGAACAAAACTAGCTTGGTCCCAGCTCAATAGGACCTATAGTTTACGAGATATGGCCTCTTAGGAAACAAAAATTGACGTCATAAAAACAGAAAATGACGTCATCAACCAGAAGTGACGTCATCAACGGAAGTTGATCTCAAACGACGTGAAAATCGCGCGCTGAACAAAACTAGCTTGGTTCAAGCTGCAATAGGACCTATAGTTTACGAGATATGGCCTTTTAGAAAACGGGAAATGACGTCATAAAAACAGAAAATGACGTCATCAAATTGGAAGTGACGTCATCGAATCGGAAGTTGATCTCAAACGACGTAAAATCGCGCGCTGAACAAAACTAGCTTGTTCCCTGCTCCATAGGACCTATAGTTTACGAGATATGGCCTTATAGAAAACGGGAAATGACGTCATAAAAACAGAAAATGAGGTCATCAAACCGGAAGTGACGTCATCAAACCGGAAGTTGATCTGAAACGACGTAAAATCGCGCGCTGAACAAACTAGCTTGGTCCCAGCTCCATAGGACCTATAGTTTACGAGATATAGCCTTTTAGAAAACCGGAAATGACGTCATAAAAACAGAAAATGACGTCATCAAACCGGAAGTTGATCTCAAACGACGTAAAATCGCGCGCTGAACAAAACTAGCTGGGTCCCAGCTCCATAGGACCTATAGTTTACGAGATATGGCCCTTTAGAAAACGGGAAATGACGTCATAAAAACAGAAAATGAGGTCATCAAAATAGAAGTGACGTCATCAAACCGGAAGTTGATCTCAAACGAAGTAAAATCGCGCGCTGAACAAAACTAGCTTGGTCCCAGCTCCATAGGACCTATAGTTTACGAGATATGGCCTTTTAGAAAACCGGAAATGACGTCAAAAAAACAAAAAATGACGTCATCAAATTGGAAGTTGATCTCAAACGACGTAAAATCGCGCGCTGAACAAAACTAGCTTGGTCCCAGCTCCATAAGACCTATAGTTTACGAGATATGTCCTTTTAGAAAGCCGGAAATGACGTCATAAAAACAGAAAATGACGTTATCAAATCGGAAGTGACGTCATCAAAACGGAAGTTAATCTCAAAGACGTAAAATCGCGCGCTGAACAAAATTTGCTTGGTCCCAGCTCCATAGGACCTATAGTTTACGAGATATGGCCTTTTAGAAAACCGGAAATGACTTCATAAAAACAGAAAATGACGTCATCAAACCGGAAGTTGATCTCAAACGACGTAAAATCGCGCGCTGAACAAAACTAGCTTGGTCCCAGCTCCATAGGACCTATTGTTTAAGAGATATGGCCTTTTAGAAAACCGGAAATGACGTCATAAAAACAGAAAATGACGTCATCAAACCGGAAGTGACGTCATCAAACCGGAAGTTGATCTCAAACGACTTAAAATCGCGCGCTGAACAACATTTAACTCAACTCAACTTGACTCAACTCAACTCAACTTAACTCAACTCAATTCAACTCAACTCAACTCAACTCAACTCAGCTCAACTCAACTCAACTCAACTCAACTCAACTCAACTCAACTCGACTCAACTCAACTCAACTCAACTCAACTCAACTCAACTTAACTCAACTTAACTCAACTCAGCTCAACTCAACTCAACTCAACTGAGCCACTCTACACTCCACTCAGCTCAAATCAACTCCACTCTACTCAACTCAACTCAACTTAACTCAACTCAACTTAATTCAACTCAACTCAACTCAACTCAACTCAACTCAACTCAATTTGACTCGAATTAACTCAACTCAACTCAACTCAGCTCGACTTAACTCAACTCAACTCAATTCAACTCAACTCAACTCAACGCAACTCAACTCAACTCAACTCAACTCAACTCAACTCAACTCAACTCAACTCAACTCAACTCAACTCTACTCTACTCTACTCTACTCTACTCAACTCAACTCAACTCAACTCAACTCAACTCAACTCAACTCAACTCAACTCAACTGAACTCAACTCAACTCAACTCAACTCAACTCAACTCAACTCAACTCAAAAACCTCAAAACTCAACTCAACTCAACTTAACTCAACTCGACTCGACTCGACTCGACTCGACTCAACTCAACTCAACTCAACTCAACTCAACTCAACTCAACTCAACTCAACTCAACTCAACTCAACTCAACTCAACTCAACTCAACTCAACTCAACTCAACTCAACTCAACTCAACTCAACTTAACTCAACTCGACTCAACTCGACTCAACTCAGCTCAGCTATACTTAAATCAACTCAACTCAATTCAACTCAACTCAACTCAACTCAACTCAACTCAACTCAACTCAACTCAACTCAACTCAACACAACTCAACTCAACTCAACTCAACTCAACTCAACTCAACTCAACTCAACTCAACTCAACTCAACTCAACTTAACTCAACTCAACTCAACTCAACTCAACTCAACTCAACTCAACCTAACCCAACCCAACCTAACTCAACTCAACTCAACTCAACTCAACTTAACTCAACTCAACTCAACTCAACTCAACTCAACTCAACTCAACTCAACTCAACTCAACTCAACTCAACTCAACTCAACCCAACTCAACTCAACTCAACGCAACTCAACTCAACTCAACTCAACTCGACTCAACTTAGCTCAACTTAACTCAACTCAACTCAACTCAACTCAACTCAACTCAACTCAACTCTACTCTACTAAACTCAACTCAACTCAACTCAACTCAACTCAACTCAACTCAACTCAACTCAACTCAACTCAGCTCAACTCAACTTAACTCGACTCTACTTAACTTAACTCAACTTAACTCAACTCAACTCTACTCAGCTCAGCTCAACTCAACTCAACTCAACTCAACTCAACTCAACTCAACCCAACTCAACTCAACTCAACGCAACTCAACTCAACTCAACTCAACTCGACTCAACTTAGCTCAACTTAACTCAACTCAACTCAACTCAACTCAACTCAACTCAACTCAACTCAACTCTACTCTACTAAACTCAACTCAACTCAACTCAACTCAACTCAACTCAACTCAACTCAACTCAACTCAACTCAACTCAACTCAGCTCAACTCAACTTAACTCGACTCTACTTAACTTAACTCAACTTAACTCAACTCAACTCTACTCAGCTCAGCTCAACTCAACTCAACTCAACTCAACTCAACTCAACTCAACTCAACTCAACTCAACTCAACTCAACTCAACTCAACTCAACCTAACCCAACCCAACCTAACTCAACTCAACTCAACTCAACTCAACTCAACTCAACTCAACTCAACTCAACTCAACTCAACTCTACTCTACTCTACTCGACTCGACTCGACTTAACTCAACTCAACTCAACTCAACTCAACTCAACTCAACTCAACTCAACTCAACTCAACTTAACTCAACTCAACTTAACTCAACTCGACTCCACTCGACTCAACTCAGCTCAACTATACTTAAATCAACTCAACTCAACTCAACTCAACTCAACTTAACTTAACTTAACTCAACTCAACTCAACTCAACTCAACTCAACTCAACTCAACTCAACTCAACTCAACTCAACTCAACTCAACTCAACTCAACTCAACTTAACTCAACTCAACTCAACTCAACTCAACTCTACTCTACTCTACTCAACTCAACTCAACTCAACTCAACTCAACTCAACTCAACTCAACTCAACTCAACTCAACTCAACTCAACTCAACTCAACTCAACTCAACTCAACTCAACTCAACTCAACTCAACTCAACTCAACTCAACTCAACTCAACTCAACTCAACTCAACTCGACTCGACTCAACTCAACTCAACTCAGCTCAACTCAACTTAACTCGACTCTACTCAACTTAACTCAACTTAACTCAACTCAACTCTACTCAGCTCAGCTCAACTCAACTCAACTCAACTCAACTCAACTAAACTCAACTCAACTCAACTCAACTCAACTCAACTCAACTCAACTCAACTCAACTCAACTCAACTCACTCAACTCAACTCAACTAAACTCAACTCAACTCAACTCAACTCAACTCAACTCAACTCAACTCAACTCAACTCAACTCAACTCAACTCAACTCAACTCAACTCAACTCAACTCAACTCAACCTAACCCAACCCAACCTAACTCAACTCAACTCAACTCAACTCAACTCAACTCAACTCAACTCAACTCAACTCAACTCAACTCAACTCAACTCAACTCAACTCTACTCTACTCTACTCAACTCAACTCAACTCAACTCAACTCAACTCAACTCAACTCAACTCAACTCAACTCAACTCAACTCAACTCAACTCAACTCAACTCAACTCAACTCAACTCAACTCAACTCAACTCGACTCGACTCAACTCAACTCAACTCAGCTCAACTCAACTTAACTCGACTCTACTCAACTTAACTCAACTTAACTCAACTCAACTCTACTCAGCTCAGCTCAACTATACTTAAATCAACTCAACTCAACTCAACTCAACTCCACTCAACTCAACTCAACTCAACTCAACTCAACTCAACTCAACTCAACTCAACTCAACTCAACTCAACTCAACTCAACTCAACTCAACTCAACTCAGCTCAACTCAACTTAACTCGACTCTACTCAACTTAACTCAACTTAACTCAACTCAACTCTACTCAGCTGAGCTCAGCTCAACTCAACTCAACTGAACTCAACTCAACTCAACTCAACTCAACTCAACTCAACTCAACTCAGCTCAACTCAACTTAACTCGACTCTACTTAACTTAACTCAACTCAACTTAACTCAACTCAACTCTACTCAGCTCAGCTCAACTCAACTCAACTCAACTCAACTCAACTCAACTCAACTCAACTCAACTCAACTCAACCTAACCTAACCCAACCTAACTCAACTCAACTCAACTCAACTCAACTCAACTCAACTCAACTCAACTCAACGCAACTCAACTCAACTCTACTCTACTCGACTCGACTCGACTCGACTCAACTCAACTCAACTCAACTCAACTCAACTCAACTCAACTCAACTCAACTCAACTCAACTCAACTCAACTCAACTCAACTCAACTCAACTCAACTCAACTCAACTTAACTCAACTCAACTTAACTCAACTCGACTCAACTCGACTCAACTCAGCTCAACTATACTTAAATCAACTCAACTCAACTCAACTCAACTCAACTCAACTCAACTTAACTTAACTTAACTCAACTCAACTCAACTCAACTCAACTCAACTCAACTCAACTCAACTCAACTTAACTCAACTCAACTCAACTCAACTCAACTCAACTCAACTCAACTCAACTCACTCTACTCTCTCTATCAACTCAACTCAACTCAACTCAACTCAACTCAACTCAACTCAACTCAACTCAACTCAACTCAACTCAACTCAACTCAACTCAACTCAACTCAACCTAACCCAACCCAACCTAACTCAACTCAACTCAACTCAACTCAACTCAACTCAACTCAACTCAACTCAACTCAACTCAACTCAACTCAACTCAACTCAACTCAACTCAACCCAACTCAACTCAACTCAACGCAACTCAACTCAACTCAACTCAACTCGACTCAACTTAGCTCAACTTAACTCAACTCAATTCAACTCAACTCAACTCAGCTCAACTCAACTCAACTCAACTCAACTCAACTCGACTCGACTCGACTCGACTCCACTCAACTCAACTCAACTCAACTTAACTCAACTTAACTCAACTCTGCTCAACTCAACTCAACTGAGCCACTCTTAACTCCACTCAGCTCAAATCAACTCCACTCTACTCAACTCAACTCAACTTAACTCAACTCACTTAATTCAACTCAACTCAACTCAACTCAACTCAACTCAACTCAGCTCAACTTAACTCAACTCAACTCAACTCAATTCAACTCAACTCAACTCAACTCAACGCAACTCAACTCAACTCAACTCAACTCAACTCAACTCAACTCAACTCAACTCAACTCAACTCAACTCAACTCAACTCAACTCAACTCAACTCAACTCAACTCAACTCAACTCAACTCAACTCAACTCAACTCAACTCTACTCTACTCTACTCAACTCAACTCAACTCAACTCAACTCAACTCAACTCAACTCACTCAACTCAACTCAACTCAACTCAACTCAACTCAACTCACTCAACTCAACTCAACTCAACTCAACTCAACTCAACTCAACTCAACTCAACTCAACTCAACTCAACTCGACTCGACTCAACTCAACTCAACTCAGCTCAACTCAACTTAACTCGACTCTACTCAACTTAACTCAACTTAACTCAACTCAACTCTACTCAGCTCAGCTCAACTATACTTAAATCAACTCAACTCAACTCAACTCAACTCCACTCAACTCAACTCAACTCAACTCAACTCAACTCAACTCAACTCAACTCAATTCAACTCAACTCAACTCAACTCAACTCAACTCACTCAACTCAACTCAACTCAGCTCAACTCAACTTAACTCGACTCTACTCAACTTAACTCAACTTAACTCAACTCAACTCTACTCAGCTCAGCTCAGCTCAACTCAACTCAACTGAACTCAACTCAACTCAACTCAACTCAACTCAACTCAACTCAACTCAACTCAACTCAGCTCAACTCAACTTAACTCGACTCTACTTAACTTAACTCAACTCAACTTAACTCAACTCAACTCTACTCAGCTCAGCTCAACTCAACTCAACTCAACTCAACTCAACTCAACTCAACTCAACTCAACTCAACTCAACTCAACTCAACCTAACCTAACCCAACCTAACTCAACTCAACTCAACTCAACTCAACTCAACTCAACTCAACTCAACTCAACGCAACTCAACTCAACTCTACTCTACTCGACTCGACTCGACTCAACTCAACTCAACTCAACTCAACTCAACTCAACTCAACTCAACTCAACTCAACTCAACTCAACTCAATCAACTCAACTCAACTCAACTTAACTCAACTAACTCAACTCAACTTAACTCACTCGACTCAACTCGACTCAACTCAGCTCAACTATACTTAAATCAACTCAACTCAACTCAACTCAACTCAACTCAACTCAACTTAACTTAACTTAACTCAACTCAACTCAACTCAACTCAACTCAACTCAACTCAACTCAACTCAACTTAACTCAACTCAACTCAACTCAACTCAACTCAACTCAACTCAACTCAACTCAACTCAACTCTACTCTACTCTACTCAACTCAACTCAACTCAACTCAACTCAACTCAACTCAACTCAACTCAACTCAACTCAACTCAACTCAACTCAACTCAACTCAACTCAACTCAACTCAACTCAACTCAACTCAACTCACTCAACTCAACTCAACTCAACTCAACTCAACTCAACTCAACTCAACTCAACTCAACTCAACTCAACTTAACTCGACTCTACTCAACTTAACTCAACTTAACTCAACTCAACTCTACTCAGTTCAGCTCAACTCAACTCAACTCAACTCAACTCAACTCAACTCAACTCAACTCAACTCAACTCAACTCAACTCATCTCAACTCAACTCAACTCAACTCAACTCAACTCAACTCAACCCAACTCAACTCAACTCAACTCTACTCAGGTCAGCTCAACTCAACTCAACTCAACTCAACTTAGCTCAACTTAACTCAACTCAATTCAACTCAACTCAACTCAGCTCAACTCAACTCAACTCAACTCAACTCAACTCGACTCGACTCGACTCGACTCCACTCAACTCAACTCAACTCAACTTAACTCAACTTAACTCAACTCTGCTCAACTCAACTCAACTGAGCCACTCTTAACTCCACTCAGCTCAAATCAACTCCACTCTACTCAACTCAACTCAACTTAACTCAACTCACTTAATTCAACTCAACTCAACTCAACTCAACTCAACTCAGCTCAACTTAACTCAACTCAACTCAACTCAATTCAACTCAACTCAACTCAACTCAACGCAACTCAACTCAACTCAACTCAACTCAACTCAACTCAACTCAACTCAACTCAACTCAACTCAACTCAACTCAACTCAACCAAACCCAACCCAACCTAACTCAACTCAACTCAACTCAACTCAACTCAACTCAACTCAACTCAACTCAACTCAACTCAACTCAACTCAACTCAACTCAACTCAACTCAACCCAACTCAACTCAACTCAACTCAACGCAACTCAACTCAACTCAACTCAACTCAACTTAGCTCAACTTAACTCAACTCAATTCAACTCAACTCAACTCAGCTCAACTCAACTCAACTCAACTCAACTCAACTCGACTCCACTCAACTCAACTCAACTCAACTTAACTCAACTTAACTCAACTCTGCTCAACTCAACTCAACTGAGCCACTCTCAACTCCACTCAGCTCAAATCAACTCCACTCTACTCAACTCAACTCAACTTAACTCAACTCACTTAATTCAACTCAACTCAACTCAACTCAACTCAACTCAACTCAACCTAACCCAACCCAACCCAACCTAACTCAACTCAACTCAACTCAACTCAACTCAACTCAACTCAACTCAACTCGACTCTACTCGACTCGACTCGACTCAACTCAACTCAACTCAACTTAACTCAACTCAACTCAACTCAACTCAACTCAATTCAACTCAACTCAACTCAACTCAACTCAACTCAACTCAACTCAACTCAACTCAACTCAACTCAACTCAACTCAACTCAACTCAACTTAACTCAACTCAACTTAACTCAACTCGACTCAACTCGACTCAACTCAGCTCAACTATACTTAAATCAACTCAACTCAACTCAACTCAACTCAACTCAACTCAACTCAACTCAACTCAACTCAACTCAACTCAACTCAACTCAACTCAACTCAACTCTACTCTACTAAACTCAACTCAACTCAACTCGACTTCACTCAACTCAACTCAACTCAACTCGACTTCACTCAACTCAACTCAACTCAACTCAACTCAACTCAACTCAACTCAACTTTCTAAAAGGTTTGATGACGTCATTTTTTGTTTTTATGAAGTCATTTCTGGTTTTCTAAAAGGCCATATCTCGTAAACTATAGGTCCTATGGAGCTGAGACCAAGCTAGTTTTGTTCAGCGCGCGATTTTACGTCGTTTGAGATCAACTTCCGGTTTGATGACGTCACTTCCAGTTTGATGACGTCATTTTCGTTTTTTATGACGTTAATTCCCGTTTTCTAAAAGGCTATATCTCGTAAACTATACGTCCTATGGAGCTGGGACCAAGCTAGTTTTGTTCAGCGCGCGAATTTACGTCGTTTGAGATCAATTTCCGGTTTGATGACGTCATTTTTTGTTTTTAGGAAGTCATTTCCGGTTTTATAAAAGGCCATATCTCGTAAACTATAGGTCCTATGGAGCTGGGACCAAGCTAGTTTTGTTCAGCGCGCGATTTTACGTCGTTTGAGATCAACTTCCGGTTCGATGACGTCACTTCCGGTTTGATGACGTCATTTTCAGTTTTTATGACGTCAATTTTGGTTTTCTAAAAGGCCATATCTCGTAAACTATAGGTCGTATGGAGCTGGGACCAAGCTAGTTTTGTTCAGCTCGCGATTTAAGGTCGTTTGAGATCAACTTCCGGTTTGATGACGTCAGTTCCGTTTGATGACGTCATTTTCTGTTTTTAATACGTCAATTTTCATTGTCTTCTAAAAGGCCATATCTCGTAAACTATAGGTCCTATGGAGCTGGGACCAAGCTAGTTTTGTTCAGCGCGCAATTTTACGTCGTTTGTGATCAACTTCCGGTTTGATGACGTCACTTCCGCTTTGATGACGTCATTTTCTGTTTTTATGACGTCAATTTTGGTTCTCTAAAAAGGCCATATCTCGTAAACTATAGGTCCTATGGAGCTGGGACCAAGCTAGTTTTTGTTTTATGACGTCATTTCCCGTTTTCTAAAAGGCCATATCTCGTAAACTATAGGTCCTATGGAGCTGGGACCAAGCTAGTTTTGTTCAGCGCGCGATTTTACGTCGTTTGAGATCAACTTCCGGTTTGATGACGTCACTTCCAGTTGATGACGTCATTTTCGTTTTTTATGACGTTAATTCCCGTTTTCTAAAAGGCTATATCTCGTAAACTATACGTCCTATGGAGCTGGGACCAAGCTAGTTTTGTTCAGCGCGCGAATTTACGTCGTTTGAGATCAATTTCCGGTTTGATGACGTCATTTTTTGTTTTTAGGAAGTCATTTCCGGTTTTATAAAAGGCTATATCTCGTAAACTATAGGTCCTATGGAGCTGGGACCAAGCTAGTTTTGTTCAGCGCGCGATTTTACGTCGTTTGAGATCAACTTCCGGTTTGATGACGTCACTTCCGGTTTGATGACGTCATTTTCTGTTTTTATGACGTCAATTTTGGTTTTCTAAAAGGCCATATCTCGTAAACTATAGGTCGTATGGAGCTGGGACCAAGCTAGTTTTGTTCAGCTCGCGATTTTAGGTCGTTTGAGATCAACTTCCGGTTTGATGACGTCAGTTCCGTTTGATGACGTCATTTTCTGTTTTTAATACGTCAATTTTCATTGTCTTCTAAAAGGCCATATCTCGTAAACTATAGGTCCTATGGAGCTGGGACCAAGCTAGTTTTGTTCAGCGCGCGATTTTACGTCGTTTGTGATCAACTTCCGGTTTGATGACGTCACTTCCGGTTTGATGACGTCATTTTCTGTTTTTATGACGTCAATTTTGGTTTTCTAAAAGGCCATATCTCGTAAACTATAGGTCCTATGGAGCTGGGACCAAGCTAGTTTTTGTTTTATGACGTCATTTCCCGTTTTCTAAAAGGCCATATCTCGTAAACTATAGGTCCTATGGAGCTGGGACCAAGCTAATTTTGTTCAGCGCGCGATTTTACGTCGTTTGTGATCAACTTCCGATTTGATGACGTTACTTCCGGTTTGATGACGTCATTTTTTGTTTTTATGAAGTCATTTCCGGTTTTCTAAAAGGCCATATCTCGTAAACTATAGGTCCTATGGAACTGGGACCAAGCTAGTTTTGTTCAGCGCGCGATTTTACGTCGTTTGAGATCAACTTCCGGTTTGATGACGTCACTTCCGGTTTGATGACGTCATTTTTTGTTTTTTTGAAGTCATTTCCGGTTTTCTAAAAGGCCATATCTCGTAAACTATAGGTCCTATGGAGCTGAGACCAAGCTACTTTTTTTCAGCGCGCGATTTTACGTCGTTTGAGATCAACTTCCGGTTTGATGACGTCACTTTCGGTTTGATGACGTCATTTTCTGTTTTTATGACGTCAATTTTTGTTTTCTAAAAGGCTATATCTCGTAAACTATAGGTCCTATGGAGCTGGGACCAAGCTAGTTTTGTTCAGCGCGCGATTTTACGTCGTTTGAGATCAACTTCCGGTTGATGACGTCACTTCCGGTTTGATGACGTCATTTTCTGTTTTTATGACGTCAATTTTGGTTTTCTAAAAGGCCATATCTCGTAAACAATAGGTCCTATGGAGCTAGGACCAAGCTAGTTTTGTTCAGCGCGCGATTTTACGTCGTTTGAGATCAACTTCCGGTTTGATGACGTCACTTCCGGTTTTATGACGTCATTTTCTGTTTTTATGACGTCATTTCCCGTTTTCTAAAAGGCCATATCTCGTAAACTATAGGTCCTATTGAGCTGGGACCAAGCTAGTTTTGTTCAGCGGGCGATTTTACGTCGTTTGAGATCAACTTCCGGTTTGATGACGTCATTTTTGGTTTTTATGAAGTCATTTCCGGTTTTCTAAAAGGCCATATCTCGTAAACTATAGGTCCTATGGAGCTGGGACCAAGCTAGTTTTGTTCAGCGCGCGATTTTACGTCGTTTGAGTACAACTTCCGGTTTGATGACGTCACTTCCAGTTTGATGACGTCATTTTCTGTTTTTAATACGTCAATTTTCATTGTCTTCTAAAAGGCCATATCTCGTAAACTATAGGTCCTATGGAGCTGGGACCAAGCTAGTTTTGTTCAGCGCGCGATTTTACGTCGTTTGTGATCAACTTCCGGTTTGATGACGTCACTTCCGGTTTGATGACGTCATTTTCTGTTTTTATGACGTCAATTTTGGTTTTCTAAAAGGCCATATCTCGTAAACTATAGGTCCTATGGAGCTGGGACCAAGCTAGTTTTTGTTTTATGACGTCATTTCCCGTTTTCTAAAAGGCCATATCTCGTAAACTATAGGTCCTATGGAGCTGGGACCAAGCTAGTTTTGTTCAGCGCGCGATTTTACGTTGTTTGAGATCAACTTCCGGTTTGATGACGTCACTTCCGGTTTGATGACGTGATTTTCTGTGTTTTTGACGTCATTTCCGGTTTTCTAAAAAGCCATATCTCGTAAACTATAGGTCCTATGGAGCTGGGACCAAGCTAGTTTTGTTCAGCGCGCGATTTTACGTCGTTTGAGATCAACTTCCGGTTTGATGACGTCACTTCCAGTTTGATGACGTCATTTTCTGTTTTTATGACGTCAATTTTGGTTTTCTAAAAGGCTATATCTCGTAAACTATAGGTCCTATAGAGCTGGGACCAAGCTAGTTTTTGTTTTATGACGTCATTTCCCGTTTTCTAAAAGGCCATATCTCGTAAACTATAGGTCCTATGGAGCTGGGACCAAGCTAGTTTTGTTTAGCGCGCGATTTTACGTCGTTTGAGATCAACTTCCGGTTTGATGACGTCACTTCTGGTTTGATGACGTGATTTTCTGTGTTTTTGACGTCATTTCCGGTTTTCTAAAAAGCCATATCTCGTAAACTATAGGTCCTATGGAGCTGGGACCAAGCTAGTTTTGTTCAGCGCGCGATTTTACGTCGTTTCAGATCAACTTCCGGTTTGATGACGTCACTTCCGGTTTGATGACCTCATTTTCTGTTTTTATGACGTCATTTCCCGTTTTCTATAAGGCCATATCTCGTAAACTATAGGTCCTATGGAGCAGGGAACAAGCTAGTTTTGTTCAGCGCGCGATTTTACGTCGTTTGAGATCAACTTCCGATTCGATGACGTCACTTCCAATTTGATGACGTCATTTTCTGTTTTTATGACGTCATTTCCCGTTTTCTAAAAGGCCATATCTCGTAAACTATAGGTCCTATGGAGCAGGGAACAAGCTAGTTTTGTTCAGCGCGCGATTTTACGTCGTTTGAGATCAACTTCCGGTTTGATGACGTCACTTTCAGTATGATGACGTCATTTTCTGTTTTTATGACGTCAATTTTGGTTTTCTAAAAGGCTATATCTCGTAAACTATAGGTCCTATAGAGCTGGGACCAAGCTAGTTTTGTTCAGCGCGCGATTTAACGTCGTTTGAGATCAACTTCCGGTTTGATGACGTCATTTTTTGTTTTTTTTGAAGTCATTTCCGGTTTTCTAAAAGGCCATATCTCGTAAACTATAGGTCCTATGGAGCTGAGACCAAGCTATTTTTGTTCAGCGCGCGATTTTACGTCGTTTGAGATCAACTTCCGGTTTGATGACGTCACTTCCGGTTTGATGACGTAATTTTCTGTTTTTATGACGTCAATTTTGGTTTTCTAAAAGGCCATATCTCGTAAACTATAGGTCCTATGGAGCTGGGACCAAGCTAGTTTTGTTCAGCGCGCGATTTTACGTCGTTTGAGATCAACTTCCGGTTTGATGACGTCACTTCCGGTTTGATGACGTCATTTTCTGTTTTTATGACGTCAATTTTGGTTTTCTAAAAGGCCATATCTCGTAAACAATAGGTCCTATGGAGCTGGGACCAAGTTAGTTTTGTTCAGCGCGAGGTTTTACGTCGTTTTAGATACACTTCCGGTTTGATGACGTCATTTCCGGTTTGATGACGTCATTTTCTGTTTTTATGACGTCATTTCCGGTTTTCTAAAAGGCCATATCTCGTAAACTATAGGTCCTATGGAGCTGAGACCAAGCTAGTTTTGTTCAGCGCGCGATTTTACGTCGTTTTAGATACACTTCCGGTTGGATGACGTCACTTCCAGTTTGATGACGTCATTTTCTGTTTTTATGACGTCATTTCCGGTTTTCTAAAAGGCCATATCTCGTAAACTATAGGTCCTTTAAAGCTGGGACCAAGCTAGTTTTGTTCAGCGCGCGATTTTACGTCGTTTGAGATCAACTTCCGGTTTGATGACGTCATTTCCGGTTTGGTGACGTCATTTCTGTTTTTATGACGTCATTTCCAGTTTTCTAAAAGGCCATATCTCGTAAACTATAGGTCCTATGGAGCTGGGACCAAGCTAGTTTTGTTCAGCGCGCGATTTTACGTCGTTTGAGATCAACTTCCGGTTTGATGACGTCACTTCAAATAAATAGCTATGGAGGTCTTTGGAGGCCTATGGATATCTATGGATGGCATATGGAGGCCTATGGATTGCTATGGAGGCCTATGGAGGCCTATATATAGCAATGGAGGCCTATGGAGACCTTTGGATAACTATGGATGGCCTATGGAGGCCTATGGAAGCCTATGGATTGCTATGGATGGCAATGGATAGCTAATTGATCACCATGGGGGCCAATGGAGGTTTATGGATAGCTGTGGTTGAATATTGAGGCCTATAGAAGGCTATGGATGGCATTTTGAGACCTATGGATAGCTATAGAGCGTTATAAGGCCTATGGATATCTATGGATAGCTTATGGAGACCTATGGATAACTATGGAGGCCTATAGAGGCCTATGGAGGGCTATGGATAGCTATGGAGGATATGGAGGCCTATGGATTGCTATGAAAGCCTATGGAGGCCTATCGGTGGCTATGGATAGCTATGGAGGTTTATGAAGGCCTATGGATAGCTATGGATTGCTATGGATGGCCTATGGAGGCCTATGGATGGCTACGGACGGCTATGGAGGCCTATGGATAGCTATGGATGACTATGGTGGCCTATGGAAGTCTATGGATGATTAATGGGGGCCTATGGATGGCTATGGAGAGCCTTGGAGGCCTATGGATAGCTATGGATTGTCTTTGGATCCTATGGATGGGTATTGATGCCTATGGAGGCCTATGGATTGCTATGGAGACCTATGGATAACTATGGAGGCCTATGGAGGCCTTTGGATGGCTATGGATAGCTATGGAGGCCTATGGAGGCCTATCGGTGGCTATGGATAGCTATGGAGGCCTATGGAGGCCTATGGATTGCTCTGGAGGCCTATGGATAGCTATGGACGGCTATTGAGGTCTATGGATAACAATGGAAGGCTATGGATGGCCTATGGAGGCCTATGGAGGGCTATGGATAGCTATGGAGGCCTATAGATTGCTATGAAGGCCTATGGAGGCCTATCGGCCGCTATGGATAGCTTTGCAGGCCTATGGAGGCCTATGGATAGCAATGGATGGCTATGCATTACCTATGGAGGCCTATGGATATCTATGGACGGCTATGAAGGCCTATGGAGGCCTATCGGTGGCTATGGATAGCTATGGACAGCTATGGGGGCCTATGAATAGCTATGGAGGGCTATGGAGGCCTATGGATTGCTATAGATGGCCTATGGAGGCCTATGGATTGCTATGGAGGCCTATGGATGGCTATGGACGGCTATTGAGGTCTATGGATGGCAATGAAAGGCTATGGATAGCCTATGGAGGCCTATGGATAGCTATGGACATCTATGGTGGCCTAAGTATGGAAATGGATAGCTATGGTGCCTATGCAAGGCAATGGATGACCTATGGGGGCCTATGGATGGCTATGGATGGCCTATTGAGACCTATGGATAACTATTCATGCCTATGGATAGCTATTGGGCGCTATAGAGTCCTATGGATGAATATGTATGGCCTATGGAGCCCTATGAATAGCTGTGGATGGCTTATGGAGGCCTATGGATAGCTATGGAGACCTATGGAAGCCTATGGATGGCTATGGATAGCTATTGAGGCCAATGGTGGCCTATGGATAACTATGGATGGCCTATGGAGGCCTATGGATGGATATAGATGGCCTATGGATCGCCATGGAGGCCTATGGAGGTTCATGGAGAGGTGTGGTTGACTATGGAGGCCTATGGAAAGCTTTGGATGGCCTATTGAGACTAATGGATAGCTAAAGAGCGTAATGGAGGCCGATGGATTATTATATATGGCCTATGGAGGCCTATGGATAGATATGGAGGCCTATGGATAGCTATGGAGGCCTATGGAGGCCTATGGAGGGCTATGGATCGCTATGGAGACCTATGGATTGCTATGAAGGCCTATGGAGGCCTATCGGTCGCTATGGATAGCTTTGGAGGCCTTTGGAGGCCTATGGATAGCTATGGATAGCTATGGATGGCCTATGGAGGCCTATGGATATCTATGGACGGCTATGAAGGCCTATGGAGGCCTATCGGTGGCTGTGGATAGCTATGAGGAGCCATGGAGGCCTATGGATAGCTATGGATTGCCTTTGGAGGCCTATGGATTGCTATGGATGCCTATGGAGGCCTATGGATTGCTCTGGAGGCCTATGGATAACAATGGAGGCCTATGGAGGCCTTTGGATTGCTATGGATAGCTATGGAGGCCTATGGAGGCCTATGGAGGGATCTGGATATCTATGGAGGCCTATGGATTGCTATGAAGGCCTATGGAGGCCTAACGGTCGCTATGGATAACTATGGAGGCCTTTGGAGGCATATGGATAGCTATGGATGGCTATGGATAGCCTATGGAGGCCTATGGATAACTATGGATGACTATGGTGGCCTATGGAAGGCTATGGATGACCTATGGGAGCCTATGGATAGCTATGGGGAGCCATGGAGGCCTATGGTTAGCTATGGATTGCCTTTGGAAGCCTATGGATAGCTATGGATGCGTATGGAGGCCTATGGATTGCTCTGGAGGCCTATGGATAACTATGGAGGCCTATGGAGGCCTTTGGATAGCTATGGATAGCTATGGAGGCCAATGGAGGCCTATGGATTGCTATGAAGGCCTATGGAGGCCTATCGGTAGCTATGGATAGCTATGGAGGCCTATGGAGGCCTATGGAGGCCTATGGATAGCTATGGATTGCTATGGATGGCCTATGGAGGCCTATGGATGGCTATGGACGGCTATGGAGGCCTATGGATGGCTATGGATGACCTATGGGGGCCTATGGAAGGCTATGGGTGACCTATGGGGGCCTATGGATGGCTATGGGGAGCCATGGAGGCCTATGGATAGCTATGAATTGCCTTTGGATGCCTATGGATAGCTATGCAATCCTATGGAGGCCTATGGATTGCTCTGGAGGCCTATGGATAACTATGGGGGCCTATGGAGGCCTTTGGATGTGTATGGATTGCTATGAAGGCCTATGGAGGCCTATCAGTGGATATGGATAGCTATGGAGGCCTATGGATAGCTATGGATGACTATGGTAACCTATGGAAGGCTATGGATGACCTATGGGGGCCTATGGATGGCTATGGGGAGCCATGGATGCCTATGGATAGCTACGGATTGCCTTTGGAGGCCTATGGATATCTATGGATGCCTATGGAAGCCTATGGATTGCTCTTGAGGCCTATGGATAACTATGGAGGGCTATGGAGGCCTTTGGATGGCTATGGATAGCTATGGAGGCCTATGGAGGCCTATGGATTGCTATGAAGGCCTATGGAGGCCTATAGGTAGCTATGGATGGCTATGGAGGCCTATGGAGGCCTATGGATAGCTATGGATGGCTATGGATAACCTATGGAGGCCTATGGATAACTATGGACGGCTTTCGAGGCCTATGGATGGTTATGGATGGCTATGGTGGCCTATGGAAGGCCATGGATGACCTATGGGGGCCTATGGATTGCTATGAGGGCCTATGGATAACTATGGAGGCCTATGGAGGCATTTGGATAGCTATGGATAGCTATGGATGCCTATTAAGGCCTATGGATTATTAGGAAGGCCTAAGGAGGCCTATCGGTGGCTATGGATAGCTTTGGAGGTCTATAGAGGCCTATGGATAGCTATGGATTGCTATGGATGGCCTATGGAGGCCTATGGATGGCTATGGACGGCTATGGAGGCCTATGGATGCTATGGATGACTATGGTGGCCTATGGAAGGCTATGGATGACCTAGTGGGGCCTATGGATGGCTATGGGGAGCCATGGAGGCCTATGGATAGCTATGGATTGCCTTTGGAGGCCTATGGATAGCTATGCATGCCTATGGAGGCCTATGGATTGCTCTGGAGGCCTATGGATAACTATGAAGGCCTATGGAGGCCTTTGGATGGCTATGGATAGCTATGGAGGCCTATGGAGGCCTATGGATTGCTATGAAGGCCTATGGAGGCCTATCAGTTGCTATGGATAGCTATGGAGGCCTATGGAGGCCAATGGATAGCTATAGATTGCTATGGATGGCCTATGGACGGCTATGGAGGGCTATGGATAACTATGGATGACTATGGTAGCTTATGGAAGGCTATGGATGACCTATGGGGGCCTATGGATAAATATGGAGAGCCATGGAGGCCTATGGATGGTTATGGATAGCTATGGTGGCCTATGGAAGGCTATGGATGACCTATGGGGGCCTATGGATTGCTATGAAAGCCTATGGAGGCCTTTCGGTGGCTATGGATAGCTATGGAGGCCTATGGAGGCCTATGGATAGCTATGGAAAGCTATGGATTGCTATTGTGGCCTATGGAAGGCTATGGATGAACTTTTGGGGCCTATGGATGGCTATGGAGGTCTATGGAGGCCTATGGATAGCTATGGATGGATTATGGAGGACTATGGATGGTTATGGAGGCCTATGATTAGCTATTGGGACCTATGGATGGCTATGGAGCGCTATGGAGGCTTATGGATAGATATGGATGGCCTATGGAGGCCTTTTGATGGCTATGGATAGCTATGGAGGCCTATTGATGGCTATGGAGGCCTATGGAGGCCTATGGAAGCCTATGGATTGCTATGAAGGCCTATAGAGGCCTTTCGGTGGCTATGGATAGCTATGGAGGCCTATGGAGGCCTATGGATAGCTATAGAGGCCTATGGATAGCTATGGACTATGGATGAGCTATGGACTATGGACTATGGATAGCTATGGCCGATAACCATGGAGGCCAATGGATATCAATGGAAGGCTATGGATAGCTATGGAGCGCTATGGAGGCTTATGGATTACTATGGATGGCCTATGAAGGCCTAAATATGGCTATGGATTTCTATGGAGGCCTATGGATTGCTATGGAGGCCTATGGAGGCCTATGGAAGCCTATGGATTGCTATGAAGGCCTATGGAGACCTATCGGTATCTATGGATAGCTATGGAGGCCTATGGAGGCCTGTGGATAGCTATTGATGGATTTGGATGGCCTATGGAGGCCTATGGATGGCTATGGACCGCTATAGAGGCCTATGGATAACTATGGATTTCTATGGTGGCCTATGGAAGGCTATGGATGACCTTTGGGGGCCTATGGATAACTATGGAGGGCTATGGAAGCCTATGGATAGCTATGGATGGTATATGGAGGCCTATGGATGTTTATAGAGGCCTATGGATAGCTATGGACGGCTATCGAGGCCTATGGATGGCAATGGAAGGCTATGGATTGCCTATGGGGACCTATGGATGGCTATGGAGCGCTATGGAGGCTTATGGATAACTATGGATGGCCTATGGAGGCCTTTACATGGCTATGGAGGGCTATGGAGGCTTATGGATGGTTATGGATGGCTATTGTGGCCTATGGAAGGCTATGGATGACCTATGGGGGCCTATGGATGGTTATGGAGGGCTATGGAGGCCTATGGATAATAATGGATGGCCTATAGAGGCCTATGGATTGCTATGAATGGCCTATGGAGGCCTATGGAAGCCTATTGATTGCTATGGATGGCTATGGATGGCTAATTGATCGCTATGGAGGCCTATGGAGGTTTATGGATAGCTGTGGTTGACTATCGAGGCCTATGGAAAGCTAGGGATGGCCTAAGGAGGCCTATCGATGGCTATGGAGGCCTCTAGAGGGCTATGGAGGGCTATGGATAGCTATGGAGGCCTATGGAGGCCTATGGATTGGTATGAAGCCCTATGGAGGCCTATAGGTGGCTATGGATAGCTATGGAGGCCTATGGAGGTCTATGGATAGCTATGGATTGCTATGGATGGCCTATGGATTGCTATGGATGGCCTTTGGAGGCCTATGGATAACTATGGACGGCTATTGAGGCCTATGGATGGCTATGGATGACTATGGTGGCCTATGGAAGGCTATGGATGACCTAGTGGGGCCTATGGATGGCTATGGAGAGCCATGGAGGCCTATGGATAGCTATGGATTGCTTTTGGAGGCCTATGGATAGCTATGCATGCCTATGGAGGCCTATGGATTGCTCTGGAGGCCTATGGATAACTATGAAGGCCAATGGAGGCCTTTGGATGGCTATGGATAGCTATGGAGGCCTATGGAGGCCTATGGATTGCTATGAAGGCCTATGGAGGCCTATCGGTGAATATGGATAGCTATGGAGGCCTATGGAGGCCTATGGATAGCTATAGATTGCTATGGATGGCCTATGGAGGCCTATGGATGGCTATTGACGGCTATGGAGGGCGATGGATAACTATGGATGACTATGGTAGCTTATGGAAGGCTATGGATGACCTATGGGGCTTATGGATAGATATGGAGAGCCATGGAGGCCTATGGATGGTTATGGATGGCTATGGTGGCCTATGGAAGGCCATGGATGACCTATGGGGGCCTATGGATTTCTATGAAAGCCTATGGAGGCCTTTCGGTGGCTATGGATAGCTATGGAGGCCTATGGAGGCCTATGGATAGCTATGGATGGCTATGGATGGCCTATGGAGGCCTATGGAGGCCTATGGAAAGCTATGGATTGCTATGGTGGTCTATAGAAGGCTATGGATGAACTTTTGCGGCCTATGGATGGCTATTGAGGGCTATGGAGGCCTATGGATAGCTATGGATGGATTATGGAGGACTATTGATGGTTATGGAGGCCTATGGATGGCTATTGGGACCTATGGATAGCTATGGAGCGCTATGAAGGCTTATGGATACATATGGATGGCCTATGGAGGCCTTTGGATGGCTATGGATAGCTATTGAGGCCTATTGATGGCTATGGAGGCCTATGGAGACCTATGGAAGCCTATGGATTGCTATGAAGCCTTATGGAGGCCTTTCGGTGGCTATGGATAGCTATGGAGGCCTATGGAGGCCTATGGATAGCTATAGAGGCCTATGGATAGCTATGGACTATGGATGAGCTATGGACTATGGACTATGGATAGCTATGGCCGATAACTATGGAGGCCAATGGATATCAATGGAAGGCTATGGATGGCCTAAAGAGACCTATGGATGGTTATGGAGCGCTATGGAGGCTTATGGATAACTATGGAGGGCTATGGAAGCCTATGGATAGCTATGGATGGCCTATGGAGGCCTGTGGATGTTTATAGAGGCCTATGGATAGCTATGGACGGCTATCGAGGCTTATGGATGGCAATGGAAGGCTATGGATTGCCTATGGGGACCTATGGATGGCTATGGAGCGCTATGGAGGCTTATGGATAACTATGGATGGCCTATGGAGGCCTATACATGGCTATGGAGGGCTATGGAGGCCTATGGATGGTTATGGATGGCTATTGTGGCCTATGGAAGGCTATGGATGACCTTTGGGGGCCTATGGATGGTTATGGAGGGCTATGGAGGCCTATGGATAATTTGGATGGCCTATAGAGGCCTATGGATTGCTATGAATGGCCTATGGAGGCCTATGGAAGCCTATTGATTGCTATGGATGGCTATGGATGGATAATTGATCGCTATGGAGGCCTATGGAGGTTTATGGATAGCTGTGGTTGACTATCGAGGCCTATGGAAGGCTAGGGATGGCCTATGGAGGCCTATCGATGGCTATGGAGGCCTCTAGAGGGCTATGGAGGGCTATGGATGACCTTTGGGGGCCTATGGATAACTATGGAGGGTTATGGAAGCCTATGGATAGCTATGGATGGCCTATGAAGGCCTATGGATGTTTATAGAGGCCTATGGATAGCTATGGACGGCTAGCGAGGCCTATGGATGGCAATAGAAGGCTATGGATTGCCTATGGGGACCTATGGATGGCTATGGAGCACTATGGAGGCTAATGGATAACTATGGATGGCCTTTGGAGGCCTATACATGGCTATGGAGGGCTATGGTGGCCTATGGATGGTTATGGATGGCTATTGTGGCCTATGGAAGGCTATGGATGACCTATAGGGGCCTATGGATGGTTATGGAGGGCTATGGAGGCCTATGGATAATTATAGATGGCCTATAGAGGCCTATGGATTGCTATGAATGGCCTATGGAGGCCTATGGAAGCCTATTGATTGCTATGGATGGCTATGGATGGCTAATTGATCGCTATGGAGGCCTATGGAGGTTTATGGATAGCTGTGGTTGACTATCGAGGCCTATGGAAGGCTAGGTATGGCCTATGGAGGCCTATCGATAGCTATGGAGGCCTTTAGAGGGCTATGGAGGGCTATGGATAGCTATGGAGGCCTATGGAGGCCTATGGATTGGTATGAAGCTCTATGGAGGCCTATAGGTGGCTATGGATAGCTATGGAGGCCTATGGAGGTCTATGGATAGCTATGGATTGCTATAGATGGCCTATGGATTGCTATGGAGGCCTATGGATAACTATGGAGGCCTATGGATAGCTATGGATGACTATGGTTTCCTATGGAAGGCTATGGATGACCTATGGGGGCCTATGGATTGCCACGGAGAGCCATGGAGGCATATGGATAGCTATGGATTGCATTTGGAGGCCTATGGATAGCTATGGATGCCTATGGAGGCCTATGGATTGCTATGGAGGCCTATGGATAGCTATGGACGGCTATGGAGGCCTATGGAATGTTATAGATGGCTATGGAGGCCTATGGAATGCTATGGATGACCTATGGGGGCCTATGGATATCTATGGAGAGCTATGGAGGCCTATGGATGGCTATGAATTGCCTAAGGAGGCCTATGGATTGCTATGAATGGCCTATGAAGGCCTTTGGATAGGTATGGACGGCTATGGGGGCCTATGGATAACTATGGAGGGCTATTGAGGCTAATGGATAGCTATGGATGGCCTATGGTAGCCTATGGATCGCTTTGGAGGCCTATGGATAGCTATGGACGGCTATTGAGGCCTATGGGTTGCTATGGAGGCCTATGGAAGCCTATGGATAGCTATGGAGGCATATGGATAGCTATGGATTGCCTTTGGAGGCCTATGGATAGCTATGGATGCCTATGGAGGCTATGGATGACCTATGGGGGCCTATGGATAGCTATGGAGAGCCATGGAGGCATATGGATAGCTATGGATTGCCTTTGGAGGCCTATGGATAGCTATGGAAGCCTATGGATAGCTATGGATGGCTATAGATGGCCTATGGAGGCCTATGGATAGCTATTGACGGCTATGGATGCCTATGGAGGCCTATGGATTGCTATGGAGGCCTATGGAAGCCTATGGATAGCTATGGATGGCTATGGATGGCCCATGGAGGCCTATGGATAGCTATGGACGGCTTTGGAGGCCTATGGAATGTTTTAGATGTCTATTGTGGCCTATGGAATGCTATGGATGACCTATGGGGGCCTATGGATGGCTATGGAGAGCTATGGAGGCCTATGGATAGCTATGAATGGCCTAAGGAGGCCTTTGGATTGCTATGAATGGCCTATGGAGGCCCTTTGATAGGTATGGACGGCTCTGGGGGCCTATGGATAACTATGGAGGGCTATGGAGGCTTATGGATAGCTATGGATGGCCTATGGTAGCCTATGGATCGCTTTGGAGGCCTATGGATAGCTATGGACTGCTATTGAGGTCTTTGGGTGGCAATGGAAGGCTATGGATGGCCTATGGAGGCCTATGGATAGCTATGGACGGCTATGGAGGCCTATGGATGGCCATGGATGGCTATGGTGCCTATGCAAGGCTATGGATGACCTATGGGGGCCTATGGATAGCTATGAAGGGCAATGGAGGACTATGGATGGCTATGGATGGCCTATGGAGACCTATGGATAGCTATTGAGGCCTATGGATAGCTATTGGGCGCTATTGAGGCCTATGGATAACTATGAATGGCCTATGGAGTCCTATGGATATCTGTGGATGGCCTATTGAGGCCTATGGATAGCTTTGGAGACCTATGGAGGCCTATGGATGGCTATGGATAGCTATTGAGGCCTATGGAAAGCTATTGAGGCCTATGGTTGCCTAGGGATAGCTATGGATGGCCTATGGAGGCCTATGAAGGCTATGGATGGCCTATGCATCGCTATGGAGGCCTATGGAGGTTTATGGAGAGGTGTGGTTGACCATGGAGGCCTATGGAAGGCTATGGATGGCCTATTAAGACCTAAGGATAGCTATAGAGCGTAATGGAGGCCTATGGATTATTATGGTTGGCCTATGGAAGCCTATGGATGACTATGGAGGCCTATGGATAGCTATGGAGGCCTATGGAGGCCTATGGAGGGCTATGGATAGCTATAGAGGCCTACGGATTGCTATGAAGGCCTATAGAGGCATATAAGTGGCTATGGATAGCTATGGAGGCCTATGGAGGCCTATGGATAGGTATGGATGGCTATGGATGGATTATTGAGGCCTATGGATATCTATAGACGGCTATGGAGGCCTATGGATAGCTATTGTTGCTTTTGGAAGGCTATGGATGGCTATTGACGGCTATGGAGGGCTATGGATAACTATGGATGACTATGGTAGCTTATGGAAGGCTATGGATGACCTATGGGGGCCTATGGATAAATATGGACAGCCATGGAGGCCTATGGATGGTTATGGATAGCTATGGTGGCCTATGGAAGGCCATGGATGACCTATGGGGGCCTATGGATTGCTATGAAAGCCTATGGAGGCCTTTCGGTGGCTATGGATAGCTATGGAGGCCTATGGAGGCCTATGGATAGCTATGGAAGGCTATGGATTGCTATTGTGGCCTATGGAAGGCTATGGATGAACTTTTGGGGCCTATGGATGGCTATGGAGGGCTATGGAGGCCTATGGATAGCTATGGATGGATTATGGAGGACTATGGATGGTTATGGAGGCCTATGATTAGCTATTGGGACCTATGGATGGCTATGGAGCGCTATGGAGGCTTATGGATAGATATGGATGGCCTATGGAGGCCTTTTGATGGCTATGGATAGCTATGGAGGCCTATTGATGGCTATGGAGGCCTATGGAGACCTATGGAAGCCTATGGATTGCTATGAAGGCCTATAGAGGCCTTTCGGTGGCTATGGATAGCTATGGAGGCCTATGGAGGCCTATGGATAGCTATAGAGGCCTATGGATAGCTATGGACTATGGATGAGCTATGGACTATGGACTATGGATAGCTATAGCCGATAACCATGGAGGCCAATGGATATCAATGGAAGGCTATGGATAGCTATGGAGCGCTATGGAGGCTTATGGATTACTATGGATGGCCTATGAAGGCCTAAATATGGCTATGGATTTCTATGGAGGCCTATGGATTGCTATGGAGGCCTATGGAGGCCTATGGAAGCCTATGGATTGCTATGAAGGCCTATGGAGACCTATCGGTATCTATGGATAGCTATGGAGGCCTATGGAGGCCTGTGGATAGCTATTGATGGATATGGATGGCCTATGGAGGCCTATGGATGGCTATGGACCGCTATAGAGGCCTATGGATAACTATGGATTTCTATGGTGGCCTATGGTAGGCTATGGATGACCTTTGGGGGCCTATGGATAACTATGGAGGGCTATGGAAGCCTATGGATAGCTATGGATGGTATATGGAGGCCTATGGATGTTTATAGAGGCCTATGGATAGCTATGGACGGCTATCGAGGCCTATGGATGGCAATGGAAGGCTATGGATTGCCTATGGGGACCTATGGATGGCTATGGAGCGCTATGGAGGCTTATGGATAACTATGGATGGCCTATGGAGGCCTTTACATGGCTATGGAGGGCTATGGAGGCTTATGGATGGTTATGGATGGCTATTGTAGCCTATGGAAGGCTATGGATGACCTATGGGGGCCTATGGATGGTTATGGAGGGCTATGGAGGCCTATAGATAATTATGGATGGCCTATAGAGGCCTATGGATTGCTATGAATGGCCTATGGAGGCCTATGGAAGCCTATTGATTGCTATGGATGGCTATGGATTGCTAATTGATCGCTATGGAGGCCTATGGAGGTTTATGGATAGCTGTGGTTGACTATCGAGGCCTATGGAAAGCTAGGGATGGCCTAAGGAGGCCTATCGATGGCTATGGAGGCCTCTAGAGGGCTATGGAGGGCTATGGATAGCTATGGAGGCCTATGGAGGCCTATGGATTGGTATGAAGCCCTATGGAGGCCTATAGGTGGCTATGGATAGCTATGGAGGCCTATGGAGGTCTATGGATAGCTATGGATTGCTATGGATGGCCTATGGATTGCTATGGATGGTCTTTGGAGGCCTATGGATAACTATGGACAGCTATGGAGGCCTATGGATGGCTATGGATGACTATGGTGGCCTATGGAAGGCTATGGATGACCTAGTGGGGCCTATGGATGGCTATGGGGAGCCATGGAGGCCTATGGATAGCTATGGATTGCTTTTGGAGGCCTATGGATAGCTATGCATGCCTATGGAGGCCTATGGATTGCTCTGGAGGCCTATGGATAACTATGAAGGCCAATGGAGGCCTTTGGATGGCTATGGATAGCTATGGAGGCCTATGGAGGCCTATGGATTGCTATGAAGGCCTATGGAGGCCTATCGGTGAATATGGATAGCTATGGAGGCCTATGGAGGCCTATGGATAGCTATAGATTGCTATGGATGGCCTATGGAGGCCTATGGATGGCTATTGACGGCTATGGAGGGCTATGGATAACTATGGATGACTATGGTAGCTTATGGAAGGCTATGGATGACCTATGGGGCCTATGGATAGATATGGAGAGCCATGGAGGCCTATGGATGGTTATGGATGGCTATGGTGGCCTATGGGAGGCCATGGATGACCTATGGGGGCCTATGGATTTCTATAAAAGCCTATGGAGGCCTTTCGGTGGCTATGGATAGCTATGGAGGCCTATGGAGGCCTATGGATAGCTATGGATGGCTATGGATGGCCTATGGAGGCCTATGGAGGCCTATGGAAAGCTATGGATTGCTATGGTGGTCTATAGAAGGCTATGGATGAACTTTTGCGGCCTATGGATGGCTATTGAGGGCTATGGAGGCCTATGGATAGCTATGGATGGATTATGGAGGACTATTGATGGTAATGGAGGCCTATGGATGGCTATTGGGACCTATGGATAGCTATGGAGCGCTATGGAGGCTTATGGATACATATGGATGGCCTATGGAGGCCTTTGGATGGCTATGGATAGCTATTGAGGCCTATTGATGGCTATGGAGGCCTATGGAGACCTATGGAAGCCTATGGATTGCTATGAAGCCTTATGGAGGCCTTTCGGTGGCTATGGATAGCTATGGAGGCCTATGGAGGCCTATGGATAGCTATAGAGGCCTATGGATAGCTATGGACTATGGATGAGCTATGGACTATGGACTATGGATAGCTATGGCCGATAACTATGGAGGCCAATGGATATCAATGGAAGGCTATGGATGGCCTAAAGAGACCTATGGATGGTTATGGAGCGCTATGGAGGCTTATGGATAACTATGGAGGGCTATGGAAGCCTATGGATAGCTATGGATGGCCTATGGAGGCCTGTGGATGTTTATAGAGGCCTATGGATAGCTATGGACGGCTATCGAGGCTTATGGATGGCAATGGAAGGCTATGGATTGCCTATGGGGACCTATGGATGGCTATGGAGCGCTATGGAGGCTTATAGATAACTATGGATGGCCTATGGAGGCCTATACATGGCTATGGAGGGCTATGGAGGCCTATGGATGGTTATGGATGGCTATTGTGGCCTATGGAAGGCTATGGATGACCTTTGGGGGCCTATGGATGGTTATGGAGGGCTATGGAGGCCTATGGATAATTATGGATGGCCTATAGAGGCCTATGGATTGCTATGAATGGCCTATGGAGGCCTATGGAAGCCTATTGATTGCTATGGATGGCTATGGATGGATAATTGATTGCTATGGAGGCCTATGGAGTTTTATGGATAGCTGTGGTTGACTATCGAGGCCTATGGAAGGCTAGGGATGGCCTATGGAGGCCTATCGATGGCTATGGAGGCCTCTAGAGGGCTATGGAGGGCTATGGATGACCTTTGGGGGCCTATGGATAACTATGGAGGGTTATGGAAGCCTATGGATAGCTATGGATGGCCTATGAAGGCCTATGGATGTTTATAGAGGCCTATGGATAGCTATGGACGGCTAGCAAGGCCTATGGATGGCAATAGAAGGCTATGGATTGCCTATGGGGACCTATGGATGGCTATGGAGCACTATGGAGGCTAATGGATAACTATGGATGGCCTTTGGAGGCCTATACATGGCTATGGAGGGCTATGGTGGCCTATGGATGGTTATGGATGGCTATTGTGGCCTATGGAAGGCTATGGATGACCTATAGGGGCCTATGGATGGTTATGGGCTAGGAGGCCTATGGATAATTATAGATAGCCTATAGAGGCCTATGGATTGCTATGAATGGCCTATGGAGGCCTATGGAAGCCTATTGATTGCTATGGATGGCTATGGATGGCTAATTGATCGCTATGGAGGCCTATGGAGGTTTATGGATAGCTGTGGTTGACTATCGAGGCCTATGGAAGGCTAGGTATGGCCTATGGAGGCCTATCGATAGCTATGGAGGCCTTTAGAGGGCTATGGAGGGCTATGGATAGCTATGGAGGCCTATGGAGGCCTATGGATTGGTATGAAGCTCTATGGAGGCCTATAGGTGGCTATGGATAGCTATGGAGGCCTATGGAGGTCTATGGATAGCTATGGATTGCTATAGATGGCCTATGGATTGCTATGGAGGCCTATGGATAACTATGGAGGCCTATGGATAGCTATGGATGACTATGGTTTCCTATGGAAGGCTATGGATGACCTATTGGGGCCTATGGATGGCTACGGAGAGCCATGGAGGCATATGGATAGCTATGGATTGCATTTGGAGGCCTATGGATAGCTATGGATGCCTATGGAGGCCTATGGATTGCTATGGAGGCCTATGGATAGCTATGGACGGCTATGGAGGCCTATGGAATGTTATAGATGGCTATGGAGGCCTATGGAATGCTATGGATGACCTATGGGGGCCTATGGATATCTATGGAGAGCTATGGAGGCCTATGGATGGGTATTAATTGCCTAAGGAGGCCTATGGATTGCTATGAATGGCCTATGGAGGCCTTTGGATAGGTATGGACGGCTATGGGGGCCTATGGATAACTATGGAGGGCTATTGAGGCTAATGGATAGCTATGGATGGCCTATGGTAGCCTATGGATCGCTTTGGAGGCCTATGGATAGCTATGGACGGCTATTGAGGCCTATGGATTGCTATGGAGGCCTATGGAAGCCTATGGATAGCTATGGAGGCATATGGATAGCTATGGATTGCCTTTGGAGGCCTATGCATAGCTATGGATGCCTATGGAGGCTATGGATGACCTATGGGGGCCTATGGATAGCTATGGAGAGCCATGGAGGCATATGGATAGCTATGGATTGCCTTTGGAGGCCTATGGATAGCTATGGAAGCCTATGGATAGCTATGGATGGCTATGGATGGCCTATGGAGGCCTATGGATAGCTATTGACGGCTATGGATGCCTATGGAGGCCTATGGATTGCTATGGAGGCCTATGGAAGCCTATGGATAGCTATGGATGGCTATGGATGGCCCATGGAGGCCTATGGATAGCTATGGACGGCTTTGGAGGCCTATGGAATGTTTTAGATGGCTATTGTGGCCTATGGAATGCTATGGATGACCTATGGGGGCCTATGGATAGCTATGGAGAGTTATGGAGGCCTATGGATAGCTATGAATGGCCTAAGGAGGCCTTTGGATTGCTATGAATGGCCTATGGAGGCCCTTGGATAGGTATGGACGGCTCTGGGGGCCTATGGATAACTATGGAGGGCTATGGAGGCTTATGGATAGCTATGGATGGCCTATGGTAGCCTATGGATCGCTTTGGAGGCCTATGGATAGCTATGGACTGCTATTGAGGTCTTTTGGTGGCAATGGAAGGCTATGGATGGCCTATGGAGGCCATGGATAGCTAATGGACGGCTATGGAGGCCTATGGATGGCCATGGATGGCTATGGTGCCTATGCAAGGCTATGGATGACCTATGGGGGCCTATGGATAGCTATGAAGGGCAATGGAGGACTATGGATGGCTATGGATGGCCTATGGAGACCTATGGATAGCTATTGAGGCCTATGGATAGCTATTGGGCGCTATTGAGGCCTATGGATAACTATGAATGGCCTATGGAGTCCTATGGATATCTGTGGATGGCCTATTGAGGCCTATGGATAGCTTTGGAGACCTATGGAGGCCTATGGATGGCTATGGATAGCTATTGAGGCCTATGGAAAGCATTGAGGCCTATGGTTGCCTAGGGATAGCTATGGATGGCCTATGGAGGCCTATGAAGGCTATGGATGGCCTATGCATCGCTATGGAGGCCTATGGAGGTTTATGGAGAGGTGTGGTTGACCATGGAGGCCTATGGAAGGCTATGGATGGCCTATTAAGACCTAAGGATAGCTATAGAGCGTAATGGAGGCCTATGGATTATTATGGTTGGCCTATGGAAGCCTATGGATGACTATGTAGGCCTATGGATAGCTATGGAGGCCTATGGAGGCCTATGGAGGGCTATGGATAGCTATAGAGGCCTACGGATTGCTATGAAGGCCTATAGAGGCATATAAGTGGCTATGGATAGCTATGGAGGCCTATGGAGGCCTATGGATAGGTATGGATGGCTATGGATGGATTATTGAGGCCTATGGATATCTATAGACGGCTATGGAGGCCTATGGATAGCTATTGTTGCTTTTGTAAGGCTATGGATGACCTATGGATAGCTATGGAGAGCTATGGAGGCCTTTGGATGGCTTTGGAGTGCCTATGGCGGCCTATGGCTGGCTATGGAGGCCTATGGATAGCTATGGAGACCTTTGGAGGCCTATGGATGGGTATGGATAGTTATGGAGGCCTTTGGAGGCCTATGGATTGCTATGAAGGCCTATGGAGGCCTGTCGGTGGCTATGGATAGCTATGGAGGCCTATGGAGGCCTATGGATAACTATGGATGACTATGGATGGCCTATGGAGGCCTATGGATGACTATGGATAGCTATGGAGGCCTATGGATATTAATGGATTGCTATGGTGGCCTATGGAAGGCTATGGATGACCTATGGGGGCCTATGGATAGCTATGGAGGGCTATTGAGGGCTATGGATAGCTATGGAGGCCTATGGAGGCCTATGGAGACCTATGGATTGCTATGAAGGCCTATGGAGGCCTATCGGTCGCTATGGATGGCTATGGAGGCCTATGGAGACGTCTGGATAGCTATAAATGGCTATGGATAGCCTGTGGAGGCCTATGGATATCTATGGACGGCTATGGAGGCCTATGGATGGCTATGAATGGCTATTGTGGCCTATGGAAGGCTATGGATTACCTATGGGGGCCTATGGATAGCTATTGAGAGCTATGGAGGCCTTTGGATGGCTATGGAGTACCTATGGAGGCCTATGGATAGCTATGGAGACCCATGGAGGCGTATGGATGGCTATGGATAGCTATGGAGCCCTATGTATGGTTTTGGAGGCCTATGGAGGCCTTTGGATGGCTATGGATAGATATGGAGGCCTTTGGAGGCCTATGGATTGCTATGAAGGCCTATGGAGGCCTATCGGCGGCAATGGATTGCTATGGAGGCCTATGGAAGCCTATGGATAGCTATGGATTGCTATGGATGGCCTATGGAGGCCTATGGATGGCTATGGACAGCTATGGAGGCCTATGGATGGCTATGGATGACTATGGTGGCCTATGGAAGGCTATGGATGACCTATGGGGGCCTATGGATAGCTATAGAGAGCCATGGAGGCATATGGATAGCTATGGATTGCCTTTGGAGGCCTATGGATGGCTATGGATGCTTTTGGAGGCGTATGGATTGCTATGGAGGCTTATGGATAACTATGGAGGCCTATGGAGGCCTTTGGATGGCTCTGGATAGCTATAGAGGCCTATGGAGGCCTATGGATAGCTATGGATTGCTATGGATGGCCTATGGAGGCCTATGGATGGCTATGGACAGCTATGGAGAAATATGGATTGCTATGGAAGACTATGGTGGCCTATGGAAGGCTATGGATGACCTATGGGGGCCTATGGATAGCTATGGGGAGCCATGGAGGCCTATGGATAGCTATGGATTGCCTTTTGAGGCCTATGGATAGCCATGGATGCCTATGGAGGCCTATGGATTGCTCTGGAGGCCTATGGATAACTATAGGGGCCTATGGAGGCCTTTGGATTGCTATGGATAGCTATGGAGGCCTATGGAGGCCTATGGATTTCTATGAAGGCCTATCGTTGGCTATGGATAGCTATGGAGGCCTATGGAGGCCTATGGATAGCCATGGATGGCTATGGATGGCCTATGGAGGCCTATGGATAGCTATGAACAGCTATGGGGGCCTATGGATGGCTATGGAAGGCTATGGAGGCCTAAGGATGGCTATGGATGGCCTATGGAGAACTAAGGATCGCTATGGAGGCCTATGGATGGCTATGGAGCGCTATTGAGGCCTATGGATGGCAATGGAAGGCTATGGTTGGCCTATGGAGGCCTATGTAGGCCTATGGATAGCTATGGACGACTATGGAGGCCTATGGATAGCCATGGATGACTATGGTGCCTATGCAAAGCTATGGATGACCTATGATGGACTTTGGATAGCATGGAGGGCAATGGAGGCCTATGGATAGCTATTGATAGCCTATGGAGACCTATGGATAGCAATTGAGGCCTATGGATAGCTATTGGGCGCTATGGAGTCCTATGGATAGCTATGTATGGCCTACGGAGTCCTATGGATGGCTGTGGATGGCCTATGGAGGCCTATGGATAGCTATGGAGACCTATGGAGGCCTAAGAATAGCTATGGATAGCTATTGAGGCCTATGGATGGCTATTGAGGCCTATGGAGGCCTATTGATAGCTATGGATGGCCTATGGAGTCCTCTGGAATGCTATGGATGGCCTATGGATCGCTATGGAGGCCTATGGAGGTTTATGGAGAATTGCGGTTGACTATGGAGGCCTATGGAAGGCTATGGATGGCCTATTGAGACCTATGCATGGCTATAGAGCGTCATGGAGGCCTATGGATTATTATGGATGGCCTATGGAGGCCTATGGATGGCTATTGAGGCCTATGGAGGCCTATGGATGGCTATGGAGGCCTATGGAGGCCTATGGAGGGCTATGGAGGCCTATGGAGGCCTATGGAGGGCTATGGATAGCTATGGAGGCCTATAGATCGCTATGAATTACCTATGGAGGCCTATGGAAGCCTATAGACTGCTATGGATGGCTATGGATGGCTAATTGATCGCTATGGAGGCCTATGGAGGTTTATGGATAGCTGTGGTTGACTATTGAGGCCTATGGAAGGCTATGGATGGCCTATTGAGACCTATGGATAGCTATAGAGCGTTATGGAGACCTATGGATGGCTATGAATGGCCTATGGAGGCCGATCGATGGCTATGGAGGCTTATGGAGGCCTATGGAGGGCTATGGATAGCTATGGAGCTCTATGGAGGCCTATTGATTGCTATGAAGCCCTATGGAGGCCTATCGGTAGCTATTGATAGCTATGGAGGCCTATGGAAGCCTATGGATAGCTATGGATTGCTATGGATGGCCTATGGAGGCCTATGGATGGCTATGGACAGCTATGGAGGCCTATGAATGGCTATGGATGACTATGGTGGCCTATGGAAGGCTATGGATGACCTATGGGGGCCTATGGATAGCTATAGAGAGCCATGGAGGCATATGGATAGCTATGGATTGCCTTTGGAGGCCTATGGATGGCTATGGATGCCTATGGAGGCCTATGGATTGCTATGGAGGCTTATGGATAACTATGGAGGCCTATGGAGGCCTTTGGATGGGTATGGATAGCTATGGAGGCCTATGGAGGTATATGGATTTCTATGAAGGCCTATGGAGGCCTATTGGTGGCTATGGATAGCTATGGAGGTCTATAAAGTTCTATGGATAGCAATGGATTGCTATGGATGGCCTGCGGAGGCCTATGGATAGCTATGGAGGGCTATGGGGGCCTATGGATGGCTATGGAGGGCTATGGAGGCTTATGGATAGCTATGGATGGCCTATGGAGGCCTATGGATCGCAATGGAGGCCTATGGATGGCTATGGACGGCTATTGAGGTCTTTGGATGGAAATGGAAGGCTATGGATAGCATATGGAGGCCTATGGAGGCCTATGGAGGCCTATGGATAGCTATGGATGGCTATGGAGGCCTATGGATTGTTATGGATTGCTATGGTGCCTATGCAAGGCTATGGATGACCTATGGGGGCCTATGGATAGCTATGGAGGGCAATGGAGGCCTATGGATGGCTATGTATGGCCTATGGAGACCTATGGATGTCTATTGAGGCCTATGGATAGCTATTGGGCGCTATGGAGTCCTATGGATAGCTATGTATGGCCTATGGAGTCCTATGGATGGCTGTGGATGGCTTATGGAGGCCTATGGATAACTATGGAGACCTATGGAGGCCTATGGATTGCTATGGATAGCCTTTGATCCCTATGGATAGCTATTGAGGTTTATGGTGGCCTATGGATAGCTATGGATGGCCTATGGATCGCTATGGAGGCCTATGGAGGTTTATGGAGAGGTGTGGTTGACTATGGAGGCCTATGGAAGGCTATGGATGGCCTATTGAGACCTATGGATAGCTTTAGAGCGTAATGGAGGCCGATGGATTATTATGGATGGCCTATGGAGGCCTATGGATAGCTATGGAGACCTATGGATAGCTATGGAGGCCTATGGAAGCCTATGAAGACCTATGGATTGCTATGAAGGCCTATGGAGGCCTCTCGGTTGCTATGGATAGCTATGGAAGCCTATGGAGGCCTTTGGATAGCTATAAATGGCTATGGATGGCCTATGGAGGCCTATGGATATCTATGGACGGCTATGGAGGCCTATGGATGGCTAAGGATGGCTTTTGTGGCCTATGGAAGGCTATGGATGACCTATGGGGGCGTATGGATAGCTATTGAGAGCTATGGAGGCCTTTGGATGGCTACGGAGTGCCTATGGAAGCCTATGGATGGCTTTGGAGGCCTATGAATAGCAATGGTGACCTATGGATGCCTATGGAGGGCTATGGATAGCTATGGACGCCTATGGAGGCCTATGGATTGCTATGAAGGCCTATGGGGGCCTATCGGTGACTATGGATAGCTATGGAGGCCTATGGAGGCCTTTGGATAGCTATGGATGACTATGGATGGCCTATGGAGGCCTATGGAAGGCTATGGACGGCTATGGGGCACTATGGATGGTTATTGATATCTATGGTAGCCTATGGAAGGCTATGGATGACCTTTGGGGGCCTATGGATAGCTATGGAGGGCTATGGATGCCTATGGATGACTATGGATGGCCTATGGAGGCCTATGGATCGCTATGGAGGCCTATGGATAGCTATGGGTGGCTCTTGAGGCCTATGGATAGCAATGGAAAGCTATGGATAACCTATGGAGGCCTATGGATAGCTATGGATGGCTATGGATGGCCTTAGGAAGCCTATGGTTAACTATGGACCGCTGTGGAGAGCCTATGGATGGCTATAGATGGCTACTGTGGCCTATGGAAGGCTATGGATGACCTTTGGAGGCCTATGGATAGCTATGGACGGCTTTCGAGACGTTTGGATGGTTATGGATGGCTATGGTGGCCTATGGAAGGCCATGGATGACCTATGGGGGCATATGGATGGCTATGGAGGGCTATGGAGGCCTGTCGGGGGTTATGAATAGCTATGGAGGTCTATGGAGGCCTATGGATAGCTATGGAAGGCTATGGATGACCTATGGGGGCCTATGGATGGCTATGGAGGGCTATGGAGGCCTATGGATGGCTATGGATGTTCTATGGAGCCCTATGGATCGCAATGGAGGCCTATGGATATCTATGGACGGCTATCGAGGCCTATGGATGGCAATGGAAGGCTATGGATGGCCTATGGGGACCTATGGATAGCTATGGAGCGTTATGGAGGCTTATGGATAGATATGGATAGCCTATGGAGGCCTATGGAAGCCTATGGATTGCTATGAAGGTCTATGGAGGCCTTTCGGTTGTTATGGATAGCTATGGAGGCCTATGGAGGCCTATGGATTTCTATGGATGGCTATGGATTGCCTATGAAGGCCTATGGAGGCCTATGGATGGCTATGGACGGCTATGAAGGCCTATGGAAGGCTATGGATTGCTATGGTGGCCTATGGAAGGCTATGGATGACCTTTGGGGGCCTATGGATGGCTATGGAGGGCTATGGAGGCCTATGGATAGGTATGGATGGATTATATGGAGGCCTATGGATAGCAATGGAAAGCTATGGATAGCCTATGAGGACCTATGGATAGCTATGGAGCGCTATGGAGGCTTATGGATAGATATGGATGGCCTATGGAGAACTATGGAAGCCTATGGATTGCTATGAAGGCCTATGGAGGCCTTTCGGTGGCTATGGATAGCTATGGAGGCCTATGGAGGCCTATGGATAGCTATGGATGGCTATGGATGGCCTATGGAGGCCTATGGAGGCCTATGGATGGCTATGGAGGCTATGGAGGCCTATGGAAGGCTATGGATTGCTATGGTGGCCTATGGAAGGATATGGATGACCTTTGGGGGCCTATGGATGGCTATGGAGGGCTATTGAGGCCTATCGGTAGCTATGGATAGCTATGGAGTCCTATGGAAGCCTATGGATAGCTATGGATGGCTATAGATGGCCTATAAAGGCCTATGGAGCGCTATGGAGGCTTATGGATAACTATGGAGGGCTAAGGAGGCCTATGGATAGCTATGGATGGCCTGTGGAAGCCTATGGATAGCTATAGACGCCTACGGATAGCTATGGACGGCTATGGAGGCTAATGAATGGCAATGGAAAGCTATGGATGGCCTATGGGGACCTATGGATGGCTATGGAGCGCTATGGAGGCTTATGGATAACTATGGATGGCCTATGGAGGCCTATAGATAGCTATGGATTTCTATGGAGGCCTATGGATTGCTATGAAGGCATATGGAGGCCTATGGAAGCCTATGGTTTGCTATGAAGGCCTATCGAGGCCTATGGATAGCTATGGATGGATATTGATGGCCTATTGAGGCCTATGGATGGCTATGGACGGCTATGGATGCCTATGGAAAGCTATGGATTGCTATGGTAACCTATGGAAGGCTATGGATGACCTTTGGGAGCCTATGGATAGCTATGGAGGGCTCTGGAGGCCTATGGATAGCTATGGATGGATTATAGAGGCCTATGGATAGTTATGGAGGCCTATAGATAGCTATTGGGACCTATGGATAGCTATGGAGCGCTATGGAGGCTTATGGATAGATATGGATGGCCTATGGAGGCCTATGGATGGCTATGGATAGCTATGGAGGCCTATTTATAACTATGGAGGCCTATGCAGGCCTATGGAAGCCTATGGATTGTTATGAAGGCCTATGTAGGCCTTTCGGTGGCTATGGATAGCTATGGAGGCCTATGGAATCCTATGGAAAGCTATAGAGGCTTATGGATAGCTATGGACGGCTATGGAGGCCAATGGATGGTAATGGAAGGCTATGGATGGCTTATGGATTACTATGGATAGCCTATGGAGGCCTATATATGGCTATGGATGTCTATTGAGGCCTATGGATTGCTATGGAGGCCTATGGAGGCCTATGGAGGCCTGTGGGAGCCTATGGTTTGCTATGAAGGCCTATGGAGGCCCATCGGTGGCTATGGATAGCTATGGAGGCTTATGGAGGCTTAAGGATAACTATCGATGGCTAATGGAGGCCTATATATGGCTCCGGAGGGCTATGGAGGCCTATGGATTGCTATGGATGGCCTATGGAGGCCTATGGAAGGCTATGGATGGTCTATGGATCGCTATGGAGGCTTATGGAGGTTTATAGAGAGGTGTGGTTGACTATGTAGGCCTATGGAAGGCTATGGATAGCATATTGAGACCTATGGATAACTATGGAGCGTAATGGAGGCCTATGGATTATTATGGATGGCCTATTGAAGCCTATGGATGGCTATGGAGGCCTATGGACAGCTATGGAGGCCTATGGAGGCCTATGGAGGCCTATGGATAGCTATGGAGGCCTATGGATTGCTATGAAGGCCTATGGAGGCCTATCAGTAGTTATGGATATTTATGGAGGCCTTTGGAGGCCTATGGATAGCTATCGATGGCTATGGATAGCCTATGGAGGCCTATGGATATCTATGAAGGCCTATGGAGGCCTATCGGTGGCTATGGATAGCTATGGAGGCCTATGGAGGCCTATGGAGGCCTATGGATAGCTATGGATTGCTATGGATGGCCTATGGAGGACTATGGATAGCTATGGATGGCTATGGAGGCCTATGAATGGCTATGGATTGCTATTAAGGCCTATGGAAGGCTTTGGATGACCTATGGGGGCCTATGGATGGCTATGGATAGCTATGGAGGCCTATGGAAGCCTATGGATTGCTATGAAGGCCTATGGAGGCCTATCGGTGGCTATGGATAGCTATGGAGGCCTATGGAGGCCTATGGAGGCCTATGGATAGCTATGGATTGCTATGGATGGCCTATGGAGGACTATGGATAGCTATGGATGGCTATGGAAGCCTATGAATAGCTATGGATGACTATGATGGCCTATGGAAGGCTATGGATGACCTATGGGGGCCTATGGATTGCTATGGGGACCAATGGAGGCCTATGGATAGCTAGGGATTGCCTTTGGAGGCCTATGGATAGCTATGGATGCCTATGGAGGCCTATGGATTGCTATGGAGGCCTATGGATAACTATTGAGGCCTATGGAGGCTTTTGGATAGCTATGGATAGCTATGGAGGCCTATGGAGACCTATGGATTGCTATGAAGGCCTGTGGAGGCCTATGGATGGCTATGGACGGCTATTGAGGTCTATGGATGGAAATGGAAGGCTATGGATGGCCTATGGAGGCCTATAGAGGCGTATGGATAGCTATGGACGGCTATGGAGGCCAATGGATGGCCATGGATGGCTATGGTGCCTATGCCAGGATATGGATGACCTATGGGGGCCTATGGATAGCTATTGAGGGCAATGGAGGCCTATGGATGGCTATGGATGGCCTATGGAGAATTATGGATGGCTATTGAGTCCTATAGATAGCTATTGGGCGCTATGAAGTCCTATGGATGGCTATGTATGGCCTATGGATTCCTATGGATATATGTGGATGGCCTATGGAGACCTATTGAGGCCTATGGATAGCTATGGATAGCTATTGAGGCCTATGGATAGCTATTGAGGCCTATGGTTGCCTATGGATGGCTATGGATGGCCTATGGAGGCCTATAGAAGGCTATGGATAGCTTATGGATCGCTATGGAGGCCAATTGAGGTTTATGGAGACATGTGGTTGACTATGGAGGCCTATGGAAGGCTATAGAGGGCCTATTGAGACCTATGGATAGCTATAGAGCGTAATGGAGGCCTATGGATTATTATGGATGGCCTATGGAGGCCTATGGATAGCTATGGAGGCCTATGGAGGCCTATGGAGGGCTATGGATAGCTATGGAGGCCTATGGATTGCTATGAAGGCCTATGGAAGCCTAGCGGTGGCTATGGATAGCTATTTGTAGGCCTATGGAGGCCTATGGATAGCTATGGATGGTTATGGATGGCCTATGGAGGCCTATGGATATCTATGGACGGCTAAGGAGGCCTATGGATAAGTATGGATGGCTATGGAGGCCTATAGATGGCTATGGAAGCCTATGGATGGCCTATGGGGACCTATGGATATCTATGGAGCGCTATGCAGGCTAATGGATTAACTATAGATAGCCTATGGAGGCCTATATATGGCTATTGAGGGCTATGGAGGCCTATGGATGGCTATGGATGGCCTATGGAGGGAAGCCTATTAATGGCTATGGATGGCTATAGAGGCCCATGGATTGCTATGAAGGGCTATGGAGCCCTATGGATGGCTATGGATAGCTATGGAGGCCTATGGAGGCCTATGGATGGCTATGGATAGCCTATGGAGGCCTCTGGATAGCTATGGACGGCTACGGAGGCCTATGGATGGCTATAGATGGCTATGGTGTCTATGGAAGGCTATGGATGACCTATGGGGGCCAATTGATGGCAATGGAGCGCTATGGAGGCCTATGGATGGCTATGGATGTCCTATGGAGGACAATGGATGGCAATAGAGACCTATGGAGAGGTATGGATGGCTATGGATAGCTATGGAGGCCTATGGATGGTTTTGGAGAGCTATGGAGGCCTTTTGATGGCTATGGATAGCTATGGAGGCCTATGGAGGCCTATGGATTGCTATAAAGGCCTATGGAGTCCTATCGGTGGCTATGGATAGCTATGGAGACCCATGGAGGCCTATGGATAACTAAAGATTGCTATGGATGGCCTTTGGAAGCCTGTGGATGGCTATGGACGGCTATGGAGGCCTATGGATATCTATGGATGACTATGGTGGCCGATGGAAGGCTATTGATGACCTATGGGGGCCTATGGATAGCTATGGAGAGCTATGGAGGCCTATGGATAGCTATAGATTGCCTTTGGAGGCCTATATATGACTATGAATGCCTATGGAGGCCTATGGATTGCTATGGAGGCCTATGGATAACTATGGAGGACTAAGCAGGCCTTTGGATGGCTATGGATAGCTATGGAAGCCTATGGAGGCCTATGGATAGCTGTGGATGGCTATGGATGGCCTGTGGAAACCTATGGATAGCTATGGACGGCTATGGGTGCCTATGGATGGGTATGGATGGCTATGGTGGCCTATGGAAGGCTCTGGATGACCTATGGGGGCCTATAGATGGCTATGGAGGGCTATGGAGGCCTATGGATGAATATGGATAGCCTATGGAAGCCTATGGATCGCTATGGAGGCCTATGGATGGCTATGGACGGCTATTGAGGCCTATGGATGGCAATGGAAAGCTATGGATGGCCTATGGAAGCCTATGGAGGCCTATGGATTGCTATGGAAGCCTATGGATGGCTATGAACGGCTATCGAGGCCTATGGATGGCAATGAAAGGCTATGGATGGCCTATGGGGACCTATTGATTGCTATTGAGCGCTATGGAGGCTTATGGAGGGCTATGGATGGTTTGGGGAGGCCTATGGATATCTATGGATGTCTATGGAGGCCTATGGATAGCTATGGAGGCCTATGGAGGCCTATGGAAGCCTATGGATTTCTAAGAAGGCTTATGGAGGCCTATCGGTAGCTATGGATATCTATGGAGCAGTATGGAGGCCTATGGATAGATATGGATATCTATGGAGGGCTATGGAGGCCTTTGGATAGCTATGGAGGCCTGTGGATAGCTATGGACGGCTATGGAGGCGTATGGATGGCAATGGAAGGCTATGGATGGCCTATGGGGACCTATGGATGGCTATGGATCGCTATGGAGGCTTATGGATAACTATGGATGGCCTATGGAGGCCTATATATATCTATGGAGGGCTATGGAGGCCTATGGATGGCTATGGATGTGCTATGGAGGCCTATGGATGGTTGTGGAGGCCTATGGAGGGAAGCCTATTGATAGCTATGGATGGCTATAGAGGCCCATGGATTGCTATGAAGGGCTATGGAGGCCTATGGATTGCTATTGATAGCTATGGAGGCCTATGGAGGCCTATGGATAGCTATGGATAGCCTATGGAAGCCTATGGATAGCTATGGAGGCCTATGGATAGCTATGGACGGCTATCGAGGCGTATGGATGGCAATGGAAGGCTATGGATGGCCTATGGGGACCTATGGATGGCTATGGAGCGCTATGGAGGCTTATGGATAACTATGGATGGCCTATGGAGGCCTATATATATCTATGGAGGGCTATGGAGGCCTATGGATGGCTATGGATGTGCTATGGAGGCCTATGGATGGTTGTGGAGGCCTATGGAGGGAAGCCTATTGATGGCTATGGATGGCTATAGAGGCCCATGGATTGCTATGAAGGGCTATGGAGGCCTATGGATGGCTATTGATAGCTATGGAGGCCTATGGTGGCCTATGGATAGCTATGGATAGCCTATGGAGGCCTATGGATGGCTATGGATGGCTACGGAGGCCTATGGATAGCTATGGATGGCTATGGTGTCTATGGAAGGCTATGGATGACCTGTGGGGGCCTATTCATGGCTATGGAGTGCTATGGAGGCCTATGGATGGCTATGGATGGCCTATGGAGGCCAATGGTTTGCAATGGAGACCTTTGGAGGCGTATGGATAGCTATGGAGGCCTATGGATGGTTTTGGAGTTCTATGGAGGCCTTTGCATGGCTATGGATAGCTATGGAGGCCTCTAGAGGTCTATGGATTTCCATGAAGGCCTATAGAGGCCTATCGGTTACTATGGATAGCTATAGAGTTCTATGGAGGCCTATGGATAGCTATGGATGGCTATGGATGGCCTATGGAGGCCTATGGATAGGTATGGACGGCTGTGGAGGCCTATGGATGGTCATGGATGGCTATTGTGGCCTATGGATCGCTATGGAGAACTATGGATGGCTATGGACGGCTATTGAGGCCTATGGATGGCAATGGAAGGCTATGGATGGGCTATGGAGGTTTATGGAGGCCTATGGATAGCTATGGACGGCTATGGAGGCCTACGGATAACTATGGATGACTATGGTGGCCTATGGATTGCTATGGATGACCTATGGGGGCCTATGGATGGCTATGGAGAGCTATGGAGGCTTATGGATAGCTATATGGAGAACTATGGAGGCTTATGGATACCTTTGGAGGCCTATGGATAGCAATGGATGCCTATGGAGGCCTATGGATTCCTATGGAGACCTATGGATAACTATAGAACCCTATGGAGGCCTTTGGATGGCTATGGATAGCTATGGAGGCTTATGGATTCCTATGGATTGCTATGAAGGCATATGGAGGGCTATCGGTGGCTATGGATAGCTAAGGAGGCCTATGGAGGCCTATGGATAGCTATAGATGGCAATGGATGGCCTATGGAGGCCTATGGATAGCTATGGACGGTTATGGGGGCGTATGGATGGCTATGGAGGGCTATGGAGGCCTATGGATAGCTATGGATGGCCTATGGAGGCCTATGGATCGCTATGGAGGCCTATGGATGGCTATGGACGGCTATTGAGGCCTATGGATGGCAATGGAAGGCTATGGATGGCCTATGGAGGCCTATGGGGGCCTATGGATAGCTATGGAGTTCAATGGAGGCCTATGGATGGCTATGGATAGCCTATTGAGACCTATGGATAGCTATTGAGGATGATGGATAGCTATTGGGCGCTATGGAGTCCTATGGATGGCTATGGATGGCTATGGAGACTTATGGAGGCCTATGGATAACTATAAATAGCTATTGAGGCCTATGGATTGCTATTGAGGTTTATGGTGGCCTATTGATGGCTATGGATGGCCTATGCAGGCCTATGGAAGGCTATGGATGGCCTATGGATCGCTATGGAGGCCTATGGAGGTTTATGGAGAGGTGTGGTTGACTATGGAGGCCTATGGAAGGCTATGGATTGCCTATTGAGAATTATGGATGGGTGTAGAGCGTAATAGAGGCCTATGGATTATTATGGATGGCCTATGGAGGCCTATGGATATCTATGGAGGCCTATGGATAGCTATGGAGGCCTATGGAGGCCTATGGAGGGCTATGGATAGCTATGGAGGCCTATGGATTGCTATGAAGGCCTATGGAGGCCTATCGGTAACTATGGATAGCTATGGAGGCCTATGGAGGCCTATGGATAGCTATGGATTGCTATGGATGTCCTATGGAGGCCTATGGATAATTATGGACGGCTATGGAGGCCTATGGAAAACTATGGATGACTATGGTGGCCTATGGAAGGCTATGGATGACCTATGGGAGCCTATGGATAGCTATGGGGAGCCATGCAGGCCTATGGATAGCTATGGATCGCCTTTGGAGGCCTATGGATGGCTATGGATGTTTATGGAGGCCTATGGATTGCTCTGGAGGCCTATGGATAACAATGGAGGCCTATGGAGGCCTTTGAATGGCTATGGATAGCTATGGAGGCCTATGGAGGCTCATGGATTGCTATGAAGGCCTATGGAGGCCTATCGATGGCTATGGATAGCTATGGAGGCCTATGGAGGCCAATGGATAGCTATGGATGGCTATGGATGGCCTATGGAGGCCTATGGAGGCCTATGGAGGCCTATGGATAGCTATGGATTGCTATGGTGGCCTATGGATAACCATGGATAGCTATGGTGCCTATGCAAGGCTATGGATGACCTATGGGGGCCTATGGATTGCTATGGATAGCCTATTGAGACCTATGGATAGCTATTCAGGCCTATAAATAGCTATTGGGCGCTATGGAGTCCTATGGATAGCTATGTATGGCCTATGGAGTCCTATGGATGGCTGTGGATGGCCTATGCAGGCCTATGGATGGCTATGGAGACCTATGGAGCCTATGGATAGCTATGGATATATGAGGCTATGGATGGCTATGGATGGCCTATGGAGGCCTATGGATGGCTATGGATAGCCTATGGATCGCTATGGAGGCCTATAGAGGTTCATGGAGAGGTGTGGTTGACTATGGAGGCCTATGGATGGCTATAGATAACTATTTAGACCTATGGAGGTCTATGGATAACTATTAATTAGCTTTTGAGGCCTTTGAAAGCTATTGAGGTTTATGGTGGCCTATGGATGGCTATGGATGGCTTATGCAGGCCTATGGAAGGCTATGGATGGCCTATGGATCGGCCTATGGGATGGCCTATGGAGGCTTTATGGAGATGGTGTGGTTGACTATGGAGGCCTATGGAAGAGGCTATGGATTGCCTATTGAGAATTATGGATGGGTGTAGAGCGTAATAGAGGCCTATGGATTATTATGGATGGCCTATGGAGGCCTATGGATATCTATGGAGGCCTATGGATAGCTATGGAGGCCTATGTAGGCCTATGGAGGGCTATGGATAGCTATGGAGGCCTATGGATTGCTATGAAGGCCTGTGGAGGCCTATCGGTGGCTATGGATAGCTTTGGAGGCCTATGGAGGCCTATGGATAGCTATGGATGGCTATGGATGGCCTATGGAGGCCTATGGATATCTATGGACAGCTATGAAGGCCTATGGAGGCCTATCGGTAACTATGGATAGCTATGGAGGCCTATGGAGGCCTATGGATAGCTATGGATTGCTATGGATGTCCTATGGAGGCCTATGGATAATTATGGACGGCTATGGAGGCCTATGGAAAACTATGGATGACTATGGTGGCCTATGGAAGGCTATGGATGACCTATGGGAGCCTATGAATATCTATGGGGAGCCATGGAGGCCTATGGATAGCTATGGATTGCCTTTGGAGGCCTATGGATGGCTATGGATGCCTATGGAGGGCTATGGATTGCTCTGGAGGCCTATGGATAACAATGGAGGCCTATGGAGGCCTTTAGATGGCTATGGATAGCTATGGAGGCCTATGGAGGCTCATGGATTGCTATGAAGGCCTATGGAGGCCTATCGATGGCTATGGATAGCTATGGAGGCCTATGGAGGCCAATGGATAGCTATGGATGGCTATGGATGGCCTATGGAGGCCTATCGATGGCTACGGACGGCTATGGAGGCCTATGGATAGCTATGGTGGCCTATGGATGGCCATGGATAGCTATGGTGCCTATGCAAGGCTATGGAGACCTATGGAGGCCTATGGATAGCTATGGATAGCTATTGAGGCCTATGGTCGCCTATGGATGGCTATGGATGGCCTATGGAGGCCTATGGATGGCTATGGATAGCCTATGGATCGCTATGGAGGCCTATAGAGGTTCATGGAGAGGTGTGGTTGACTATGGAGGCCTATGGAAGGTTATGGATGGCTTATTGAAACCTATGGATAGCTTTAGAGCGTAATGGAGGCCGATGGATTATTATGGATGGCCTATGGAGGCCTATGGATAGATATGGAGGCCTATGGATAGCTATGGAGGCCTATGGAGGCCCATGGGGGGCTATGGAAAGCTATGGAGGCCTATGGATTGCTATGAAGGCCTATGGAGGCCTATGGATTGCTATGAAGGCCTTTGGAGGCCTATCGGTGGCTATAGATAGCTATGGAGGCCTATGGAGGCCTATGGATAGCTATGGATGGCTATGGATGGCCTATGGAGGCCTATTGATAGGTATGGACGGCTATGGAGGTCTATGGATGGTCATGGATGGCTATTGTGGCCTATGGAAGGCTATGGATGACCTATGGGAGCCTATGGATGGCTATGGTGGGCTATGGAGGCCTATGGATGGCTATGGATGGCCTATGGAGGCCTATGGATCGCTATGGAGACCTATGGATAGCTATGGACGGCGATGGAGGCCTATGGATGGCAATGGAAGGCTATGGATGGCCTATGGAGGCCTATGGAGGCCTATGGATAGCTATGGACGGCTTAGGAGCCTATGGATGGCCATGGATGGCTATAGTGCCTATGAACGTCTATGGATGACCTATGGGGGCCTATTGATAGCTATGGAGTTCAATGGAGGCCTATGGATGGCTATGGATGGCCTATTGAGACCTGTGGATAGCAATTGAGGATGATGGATAGCTATTGGGCGCTATGGAGTCCTATGGATAGCTATGGACGGCTATTGAGGCCTATGGATGGCAATGGAAGGCTATGGATGGCCTATGGAGGCCTATGAAGGCCTATGGATAGCTATGGACGGCTATGGAGGCCTACGGATAACTATGGATGACTATGGTGGCCTATGGAAGGCTATGGATGACCTATGGGGGCCTATGGATTGCTATGGAGAGTTATGGAGGCTTATGGATAGCTATATGGAGAGCTATGGAGGCTATGGATACCTTTGGAGACCTATGAATAACTATGGAGGCCTATGGAGGCCTTTGGATGGCTATGGATAGCTATGGAGGCCTATGGAGGCCTATGGGGGCCTATGGATTGCTATGAAGGAATATGGAGGCCTATCGGTGGCTATGGATAGCTATGGAGGCCTATGGAGGCCTATGGATAGCTATAGATGGCAATGGATGGGCTATGGAGGCCTATGGATAGCTATGGACAGCTATGGGGGCCTATGGATAGCTATGGAGGGCTATGGAGGCCTATGGATTGCTATGGAGGCCTATGGATGGCTATGGACGGCTATTGAGGTCTATGGATGGCAATGGAAGGCTATGGATGGCCTATGGAGGCCTATGGAGGCCTATGGAGGCCTATGGATAGCTATGGACGGCTATGGTGGCCTATGGATGGCCATGGATAGCTATGGTGCCTATGCAAGGCTATGGATGACCTATGGGGGATTATGGATAGCTATGGATGGCCTATTGAGACCTATGGATAGCTATTCAGGCCTATGGATAGCTATTGGGCGCTATGGAGTCCTATGGATAGCTATGTATGACCTATGGAGTCCTATGGATGGCTGTGGATGGCCTATGGAGGCCTATGGATGGCTATGGAGACCTATGGAGGCCTATGGATGGCTATGGAGAGCTATTGAGGCCTATGGTGGCCTATGGATGGCTATGGATGGCCTATGGAGGCCTATGGATGGCTATGGATAGCCTATGGATCGCTATGGAGGCCTATAGAGGTTCATGGAGAGGTGTGGTTGACTATGGAGGCCTATGGAAGGTTATGGATGGCTTATTGAAACCTATGGATAGCTTTAGAGCGTAATGGAGGCCGATGGATTATTATGGATGGCCTATGGAGGCCTATGGATAGATATGGAGGCTTATGGATAGCTATGGAGGCATATGGAGCCCTATGGGGGGCCATGGATAGCTATGGTGCCTATGCAAGGCTATGGATGACCTATGGGGGCCTATGGATGGCTATGGATGGCCTATTGAGACCTATGGATAGCTATTCAGGCCTATGGATAGCTATTGGGCGCTATGGAGTCCTATGGATGGCTATGTATGGCGTATGGAGTCCTATCGGTGGTTATGGATAGCTATGGATTGCTATGGATGGCCTATGGAGGCCTATGGATAACTATGGACGGCTATGGAGGCCTATGGATAACTATGGATTACTTTGGTGGTTAATGAAAGGCTATGGATGACCTATGGGAGCCTATGCATAGCTATGGGGAGCCATGGAGGCCTATGGATAGCTATGGATTGCTTTTGGAGGCCTATGGATGGCTATGGATGACTATGGAGGCCTTTGGATTGCTCTGGAGGCCTATGGATAACTATGGAGGCCTATGGAGGCCTTTGGATGGCTATGGATAGCTATGGAGGCCTATGGAGGCCTATGGATTGCTATGAAGGCCTATGGAGGCCTATCGGTGGCTATGGATAGCTATGGAGGCCTATGGAGGCCTATGGATACCTATGGATTGCTATGGATGGCCTATGGAGGCCTATGGATGGCTATGGTGGGCTATGGAGGCCTATGGATTGCTATGGATGGCCTATGGAGGCCTATGGATTGCTATGGAGGCCTATGGATGGCTATGGACAGCTAATGAGGTCTATGGATGGCAATGGAAGGCTATGGATGGCCTATGGAGGCCTATGGAGGCCTATGGATAGCTATGGACGGCTATGGTGGCCTATGGATAGCCATGGATAGCTATGGTGCCTATGCAAGGCTATGGATGACCTATGGGGGCCTATGGATGGCTATGGATGGCCTATTGAGACCTATGGATAGCTATTCAGGCCTATGGATAGCTATTGGGCGCTATGGAGTCCTATGGATAGCTATGTATGGCGTATGGAGTCCTATCGATGGCTTTGGATGGCCTATGGAGGCCTATGGATTGCTGTGGATGGCCTATGGAGGCCTATGGATAGCTATGGGGACCTATGGGGACCTAGAATAGCTATGGAGGGCTATGGAGGGCTATGGAGGCCTATGGATGGCTGGCCTATGGAGGCCTATGGATCGCTATGGAGGCCTATGGATGGCTATGGAGCGCTATTGAGGCCTATGGATTGCAATGGAAGGCTATGGTTGGCCTATGGAGGCCTATGGAGGCCTATGGATAGCTATGGAAAGCTATGGAGGCCTATGGATGGACATGAATGGCTATGGTGCCTATGCAAGACTATGGATGACCTATGATTGCCTTTGGATAGCTATGGAGGGCAATGGAGGCCTATGAATAGCTATGGATGGCCTATGGAGACCTATGGATAGCTATTGAGGCCTATGGATAGCTATTGGATGCTATGGAGTCCTATATATTGCTATGTATGGCCTATGGAGTCCTATGGATGACTGTGGATGGCCTATGGAGGCCTATGGATAGCTATGGAGACCTATGGAGGCCTATGAATTGCTATGGATAGCTATTGAGGCCTATGGATAGCTATTGAGGCCTCTGGATAGCTATAAAGGCCTATGGATAGCTATGGACGGCTATGGAGGCCTATGGATGGCTATGGATAGCCTATGGATCGTTATGGAGGCCTATAGAGGTTTATGGTGAGGTGTGGTTGACTATGGAGGCCTATGGAAGGCTATGAATAACCTATTGAGAACTATGGATGGCTATAGAGCGTAATGGAGGCCTATGGATTATTATGGATAGCCTATGGAAGCCTATGGATGGCTATGGAGGCCTATGAAGGCCTATGGATAGCTATGGATTGCTATGGATAGCCAATGGAGGCCTATGGATATCTTTGGACGGCTATGGAGGCCTCTGGTAGGCAATGGATGGCCCATGGATCGCTATGGAGGCCTATAGAGGTTTATGGAGAGGTGTGGTAGACTATGGAGGCCTATGGAGGGCTATGGAGGCCTATGGAGGCCTATGGAGGGCTATGGATAGCTATGGAGGCCTATGAATTGCTATGAAGGCCTATGGAGGCCTGCCGGTGGCTATGGATAGCTATGGAGGCCTATGGAGTCCTATGGATAGCTATGGATTGCTATGGATAGCCTATGGAGGCCTATGGATATATATGGACGGCTATAGAGGCCTATGGATTGCTATGGATAGCTTTTGTGGCCTATTGAAGGTTATGGATGACCTCTGGGGGCCTATGGATGGCTATGGAGGGCTATGGAGGGCTATGGATCGTTATGGATGGCCTATGTAGGCCTAATGATCGCTATGGAGGCCTACGGATGGTTATGGACGGCTATCGAGGCCTATGGATGGCAATGGAAGGCTGTGGATGGCCTATGGGGACCTATGGATGGCTATGGAGCGCTATGGAGGCTTATGGATATATATGGATGACCTATGGAGGCCTATGGATAGCTATGAATGGCTATGGATGGCCTATGGATAGCCTATGGATCACTATGGAGGCCTATGGATGGCTATGGACGGCTAATGAGGCCTATGGATGGCTATGGATTGCTATGGTGGCCTATGGAAGGCTATGGATGACTTTTGGGGGCCTATGGATGGCTATGGAGGCCTATGGAGGGCTATGGAGGCCTATTGATAGCCATGGATGGCCTATAAAGGCCTTTGGAAAACTATAGAGGCCTATGGATAGCTATGGACGGCTATGGACGCCTATGAAGACGGCTATAAAGACGGCTATAGAGGCGTATGGATAGCAATGGATTGCTATGGATGGCCTATGGAGGCCTATGGATGGCTATGGACGGCTATGGAGGCCTATGGATAGCTATGGATGATTATGGTGGCCTATGGAAGGCTATAGATGACCTATGGGAGCCTATGGATAGCTATGGGGAGCCATGGAGGCCTATGGATAGCTATGGATTGCCTTTGGAGGCCTATGGATGGCTATGGATGCCTATGGAGGCCTATGGATTGCTCTGGAGGCCTATGGATAAATATGGAGGCCTATGGACGCCTTTGGAAAGCTATGGATATATGGAGGCCTATGGAGGCCTATGGAGGCCTATGGATTGCTATGAAGGCCTATGGAGGCCTATCGGTTGCTATGGTTAGCTATGGAGGCCTATGGAGGCCTGTGGATTGCTATGGAGGCCTATGGATGGCTATGGACGGCTGTTGAGGTCTATGGATAACAATGGAAGGCTATGGATGGCCTATGGAGGCCTATGGAGGCTTATGGATAGCTATGGACAGCTATGGTGGCCTATGGATGCCTATGGATAGCTATGGTGCCTATGCAAGGCTATGGATGACCTATGGGGGCCTATGGATGGCTATGGATGGCCTATTGAGACCTATGGATAGCTATTCAGGCCGATGGATAGCTATTGGGCGCTATGGAGTCCTATGGATGGCTATGTATGGCCTTTGGAGTCCTATGGATGGTTGTGGATAACTTATGGAGGCCTATGGATAGCTATGGAGACCTATGGAGGCCTATGGATGGTAATCGATAGCTATTGAGGCCTATGGTTGCCTATGGATAACTATGGATGGCCTATGGAGGCCTATGGAAGGCTATGGATGGCCTATTGAGACCTATGGATGGCAACAGAGCGTAATGGAGGCCGATGGATTGTTATGGATTGCCTATGGAGGCCTATGGATAGATATGGAGGCCTATGAATAGCTATGGAGGCCTATGTAGGCCCAAGGAGGAGTATGGATAGCTATGTAGGCCTATGGATTGCTATGAAGGCCTATGGAGGCCTATCGGTGGCTATGGATAGCTATGGAGGCCTATGGAGGCCTATGGAGGCCTATGGATAGCTATGGATGTCTATGGATGGCCTATGGAGGCCTATGGATAGCTATGGACAGCTATGGGGGCCTATGGATGGCTATGGAGGGCTATGGAGGCCTATGGATGGCTATGGATGGCCTATGGAGGCCTATGGATAGATATGGAGGCCTATGGAAAGCTATGGAGGCCTATGTAGGCCTATGGAGGGGTATGGATAGCTATGTAGGCCTATGGATTGCTATGAAGGCCTATGGAGGCCTATCGGTCGCTATGGATACCTATGGAGGCCTTTGGAGGCCTATGAATAGCTATGGATGGCTATGGATGGCTTATGAAGGCCTATGGATATCTATGGACGGCTATTAAGGCCTATGGAGGCCTATCGGTGGCTATGCATAGCTATGGAGGCCTATGGAGGCCTATGGATAGCTATGGATAGCTATGGATGGCCTATGGAGGCCTATGGATAATTATGGACGGCTATGAAGGCCTATGGAGGCCTATCGGTGGCTATGGATAGCTATGGAGGCCTATGGAGGCCTATGGAGGCCTATGGATAGCTATGGATGTCTATGGATGGCCTATGGAGGCCTATGGATAGCTATGGACAGCTATGGGGGCCTATGGATGGCTATGGAGGGCTATGGAGGCCTATGGATGGCTATGGATGGCCTATGGAGGCCTATGGATAGATATGGAGGCCTATGGAAAGCTATGGAGGCCTATGTAGGCCTATGGAGGGGTATGGATAGCTATGTAGGCCTATGGATTGCTATGAAGGCCTATGGAGGCCTATCGGTGGCTATGCATAGCTATGGAGGCCTATGGAGGCCTATGGATAGCTATGGATTGCTATGGATGGCCTATGGAGGCCTATGGATAACTATGGACGGCTATGGAGGCCTATGGATAACTATGGATGACTATGGTGGCCTATGGAAGGCTATGGATGACCTATGGGGGCCTATGGATGGCTTTGGGGAGTCATGGAGGCCTATGGAGGCTTATGGATTGCTATGAAGGCCTATGGAGGCCTATCGGTGGTTATGGATAGCTATGGAGCCCTATGGAGGCCTATGGCTAGCTATGGATTGCTATGGATGGCCTTTGGTGGCCTATGGATTTCTATAGACGGCAATGGAGGCCTATGGATGGCTATTGATGACTATGGTGGCCTATGGAAGGCTATGGATGACCTATGGGGGACTATGGATGGCAATGGGGAGTCATGGAGGCCTATGGATAACTATGGATTGCCTTTGGAGGCCTATGGATAGCTATGGATGCCTATGGAGGCCTATGGATTGCTCTTGAGCCCTATGGATAACTATGGAGGCCTATGGAGGCCTTTGGATGGCTATGGATAGATATGGAGGCCTATGGAGGCCTATGGATTGCTATGAAGTTCTATGGAGAGCTATCGGTGGCTATGGATAGCTATGGAGGACTATGGAGGCCTATTGATAGCTATGGATGGCTATGGATGGCCTATGGAGGCCTATGGATAGCTATGGACAGCTATGGGAGCCTATGGATGGCTATTGAGGGCTATGGAGGCCTATGGATAGCTATGGATAGCCTATGGAGGCCTATGGATCGCTATGGAGGCCTATGGATGGCTATGGAGCGCTATTGAGGCCTATGGATTGCAATGAAAGGCTATGGTTGGCCTATGGAGGCCTATGGAGGCCTATGGATAGCTATGGACAGCTATGGAGGCCTATGGATGGCCATTAAAGGCTATTGTGCCTATGCAAGGCTATGGATGACCTATGATGGCCTTTGGATAGCTATGGAGGGCAATGGAGGCCTATGGATAGCTATGGATGGCCTATGGAGACCTATGGATGGCTATTGAGGCCTATGGATAGCTATTGGGCGCTATGGAGTCCTATGGATTGGTATGTATGGCCTATGGAGTCCTATGGATGACTGTGGATGGCCTATGGAGGCCTATGGATAGCTATGGAGACCTATGGAGGCCTATGGATAGCTATGGATAGCTACTGAGGCCTATGGATAGCTATTGAGGCCTATGGAGGCCTGTGGATTGCTATGGATGGCCTATGGAGGCCTCTGGAAGGCTATTGATAGCTTATGGATCCATTTGAAGGCCTATGGAGGTTTATGGAGAGGTGTGGTTGACTATGGAGGCATATGGAAGGCTATGAATGGCCTATTGAAAACTATGGATAGCTATAGAGCGTAATGGAGGCCTATGGAATATTATGGATAGCCTATGGAGGCCTATGGATAGCTATGGAGGCCTATGGAGGCCTATAGATATCTATGGAGGCCTATGGAGGGCTATGGCGTCCTATGGAGGCCTATGGAGGGCTATGGATAGCTATGGAGGCCTATGGATTGCTATGAAGGCCTATGGAGGCCTATCGGTGGCTATGGATAGCTATGGAGGTCTATAGAGTCCTATGGATAGCTATGGATAGCTATGGATAGCCTATGGAGGCCTATGGATATCTATGAACGGCTATGGAGGCTTATGGATGGCTATGGATGGCTTTTGCGGCCCATGGAAGGTTATGGATGACCTATGGGGGCCTATGGATAGCTATGCAGAGCTATGGAGGACTTTGGAGAGCTATGGAGTGCCTATGGATAGCTATGGAGACCTATGGAGGCCTATGGATGGCTATGGATAAATATGGAGGCCTATGGAGGCCTATGGATGGTTATGGATGGCTATGGTGGCCTATGGAAGGCTATGGATGGTCTATGGAAGGCTATGGATGGCTATGGAAGGCTATGGAGGGCTATGGATCGCTATGGATGGCCTATGGAGGCCTATGGATTGCTATGGAGGCCTATGGATGGTTATGGACGGCTATCGAGGCCTATGGAAGGCAATGGAAGGCTGTGGATGGCCTATTGGGGCCTATGGATGGCTATGGAGCGCTATGGAGGCTTATTGATAGATATTGATGGCCTATGGAGGCCTATGGATAGGTATGGATGGCTATGGATGGCCTATGGAGGCCTATGGATGGCAATGGACGGCTATGGGGGCCTATGGATGGCTATGGATTGCTATTGTGGCCTATGGAAAGCTATGGATGACTTTTGGGGGCCTATGGATGGCTATGGAGGGATATGGAGGGCTATGGAGGCCTATGGATAGCTATGGATGGCTATGGATGGCCTATGGAAGGCTATGGATGACCTATGGGGGCCTATGGATGGCTATGGAGGGCTATGGAAAGCTATGGACGGCTATGGAGGCCTATTAACGGCAATAGAAGGCTATGGAGTGCATATGGGGACCTATGGATGGCCATGGAGCGCTATGGAGGCTAATGGATAACTATGGATGGCCTATGGAGGCCTATATATGGCTATTGAGGGCTATGGAGGCCTATGGATGGCTATGGATAGCCTATGGAGGCCTATGGGTTGTTATGGAGGCCTATGGAGGGAAGCCTATTGATGGCTATGGATAGCTATAGAGGCCCATGGATTGCTATGAAGGGCTATGGAGCCCTATGGATGGCTATGGATAGCTATGGAGGCCTATGGAGGTCTATTGATGGCTATGGATAGCCTATGGAGGCCTATGGATGGCTATGGATGGCTACGGAGGCCTACGGATGGCTATGGATTGCTATGGTGTCTACGGAAGGCTATGGATGACCTATGGGGGCCTATTGATAGCAATGGAGCGCTATGGAGGCCTATGGAAGGCTATGGATGGCCTATGGAGGCCAATGGATGGCAATGGAGACCTATCGAGGCGTATGGGTAGCTATGGATAGCTATGGAGGCCTATGGATGGTTTTAGAGGCCTATGGAGGCCTTTGGATGGCTATGGATAGCTATGGAGGCCTATGGAGGCCTATAAATTGCTATGAAGGCCTATGGAGGCCTATCGGTAGCTATGGATAGCTATGGAGGCCTATGGAGGCCTATGGATAGCTATAGATTGCTATGGATGGCCTATGGAGGCCTATGGATGGCTATGGACGGCTATGGAGGCCTATGGATATCTATGGATGACTATGGTGGCCTATGGAAGGTTATGGATGATCTATGGGGGCCTATGGATAGCTATGGAGAGCCATGGAGGCCTATGGATAGCTATGGATTGCCTTTGGATGCCTATAGATGACTATGGATGCCTATAGAGGCCTATGGATTGCTATGGAGTCCTTTGGATAACTATGGAGGCTTATGGAGGCCTTTGGATGGCTATGGATAGCTATGGAGGCCTATGGAGGCCTATGGATTGGTATGAAGGCCTATGGAGGCCTATCGGTAGCTATGGATAGCTATGGAGGCCTATGGAGGCCTATGGATAGCTATGGATTGCTATGGATGGCCAATGGAGGCCTATGGATAAGTATGGATGGCTATGGAGGCCTATGGATAACTATGGATGACTATGGTGGCCGATGGAAGGCTATGGATGACCTATGGGGGCCTATTGATGGCTATGGGGAGCAATGGAGGCCTATGGATAGCTATGGATAGCCTATGGAGGCCTATGGATGGCTATGGACGGCTACGGAGGCCTATGGAGGCTTATGGATGGCAATAGACGGCTATGGAGGCCTATTTATGGCTATGGATTGCTATTGTGGCCTATGGAAGGCTATGGATGACTTTTGGGGGACTATGGATGGCTATGGAGGGTTATAGAGAGCTATGAAGGCCTATGGATAGCTATGGATGGCCTATGGAGGCCTATGGATGGCTATAGAGGCCTATGGATAGCTATGGACGGCTATGGAGGCCTATGAATGGCAATGGAAGGCTATGGAGTGCCTATGGGGACCTATGGATGGCCATGAAGCGCTATGGAGGCTAATGGATAACTATGGATGGCCTATGGAGGCCTATATATGGGTATTGAGGGCTATGGAGGCCTATGGATGGCTATGGATGGCCTATTGAGGCCTATGGATGGTTATGGAGGCCTATGGAGGGAAGCCTATTGATGGCTATGGATGGCTATAGAGGCCCATGGATTGCTATGAAGGGCTATGGAGCCCTATGGATGGCTAGTGATAGCTATGGAGGCCTATGGAGGCCTATGGCTGGCTATGGACGGCTACGGAGGCCTATGGATGGCTATGGATGGCTATGGTGTCTATGGAAGGCTATGGATGACCTATGGGGGCCTATTGATGGCAATGGAGTGCTATGGAGGCCTATGGAAGGCTATGGATGGCCTATGGAGGCCAATGGGTGGCAATGGAGACCTATGGAGGCGTATGGATGGCTATGGATAGGTATGGAGGCCTATGGATGGTTTTGGAGGCCTATGGAGGCCTTTGGATTGCTATGGATAGCTATGGAGGCTTATGGAGGCCTATGGATTGCTATGAAGGCCTATGGAGGCCTATCGTTGGCTATGGATAGCTATGGAGGCCTATGGAGGCCTATGGATAGCTATAGATTGCTATGGTTGGCCTATGGAGGCCTATGGATGGCTATGGACGGCTATGGAGGCCTATGGATATCTTTGGATGACTATGGTGGCCTATGGAAGGCTATGGATGACCTATGGGGGCCTATGGATAGCTATGGAGAGCCATGGAGGCCTATGGATAGCTATAGATTGCCTTTGGAGGCCTATAGATGACTATGGATGCCTATGGAGGCCTATGGATTGCTATGGAGTCCTATGGATAATATGGAGGCCTATGGAGGTCTTTGGATGACTATGGATAGCTATGGAGGCCTATGGATGGCTATGGATGGCCTATGGAGGCCTATGGATTGCTATGGAGGCCTATGGATTGCTATGCACAGCTATGGAGGCCTATGGATGGCAATGGAAGGCTATGGATGGCTTATGAAGACCTACGGATATCTATGGAGCGCTATGGAAGCTTATGGATAGCTATGGATGTCGTATGGAGGCTATGGATGGATATCAAGGCTTTGGAGGCCTATGGATAGCTATAGATGGCTATGGAGGCCTATGCAGGGCTATGGGGGCCTATGGATGGCTATGGTAGGCAATGGAGGCCTATGGATGGCTATGGATGGCCTAAGGAAGCCTATGGATGGCTATTGAGGCCTATGGATGGCTATCGATGGCTATGGAGCCTATGGATGGCTATGGATGGCTATGGTGGCCTATAGAAGGCTATGGATGACCTATGGGGGCCTATAGATGGCTATGGAGGCCTATGGAGGCCTATGGATGGCTATGGATGGCCTATGGAGGCCTATGGATGCCTATGGAGGCCTATCGGCGGCTATGGATAGCTATGGAGGCCTATGGATAGCTATGGGGAGCCATGGAGGCCTATGGATAGCTATGGATTGCCTTTGGAGGCCTATGGATGGCTATGGATGCCTATGGAGGCCTATGGATTGCTCTGGAGGCCTATGGATATCTATGGAGGCCTATGGAGGCCTTTGGATGGCTATGGATAGCTATGGAGGCCTATGGAGGCCTATGGATTGCTATGAAGGCCTATGGAGGCCTATCGGTGGCTATGGATAGCTATGGAGGCCTATGGAGGCCTATGGGTAGCTATGGATTGCTATGGATGGCCTATTGAGGCAATTGGATGGCTATGGACGGCTATGGAGAAATATGGATGGCTATGGAAGACTATGGTGGCCTATGGAAGGCTATGGATGACCTATGGGGGCCCATGGAAGGCTATGGGGAGCCATGGAGGCCTATGGATAGCTATGGATTGCCTTTTGAGGCCTATGGATTGCTATGGATGCCTATGGAGGCCTATGGATTGCTCTGGAGGCCTATGGATAACTATGGAGGCCTATTGAGACCTTTGGAATAGAATAGAGGTTTATTCAAATTACTTTGCAGTAAAAGCTGAATTACGTAATGATTACAACCTTTGTATTAAAATTAATTATGATACTACTGATATTACTTACATCAAAAAGTTTAAAAAGCAGAATAAAATTCAGTTAAAATCTAAAAGTCAGGTAGACCTAAACCTATTTAATTTTATTATTGAATCTGTTGCACATAGCAAAGATAAAAGAGTTTTTGGTCCTTTCAGTTTTAATTAGAGGCAAGTTAAAATTATTTACATTCCTTAAAAGATAGCCTGGATCATGTCTTCCAGGAATAAGTGACGAATCTTGTGATTTTCTTCGGACATTACAGATTGGAACAAAGTGTCACATAAATATTCGTGATGATTTTCCATGGATTTAATGTTTAACAATCTGAGAGCATCAAGGTAATGCGTATCGGGCATAATTATCGCAATTGCCCTATTCTCCAACCGTATTAGTTCATTCTTTAAATATTGTGGTAATGAGTGATAGAATACTGGTATTGCATAATCAACAACAGATCTGATACATGAAGTGTAAAACAATGCTAAATCTTTCGATTTCACTTTGGCACGTTTTAATTGTGAGAGAAAGTATAATCTTTTATTCACTTTCTTAACCACAACCGCGATGTGCTCATTCCATTCCAATTTACTGTTTATAGTGAGACCCAACAGCTTTATACTTTCCACGACTTCTAATTCTTTACCATTAAGAACCAAGGGATCCAGATCAATGGGATTTGCGGAAAACGTAATGCGCAGTTCTTTGCATTTCTCTGAGTTTAGTTGCATCCTGTTTTTTTCAGACCAGCAAGACATTTCGTTTACTAGGCTCTGAGCTTTACTAATGCCGTTTTTCCCGACTATCTCAGATGTTGTTGAGTCGTCAACATACTTCCATAGATCCCCTTGAGATATATGTAAGTCGTTTATTAAAATAATAAACAACCAGGGACCTAATTTTGTGCCCTGAGGGACGCCTGATGGAACAGAGTCCCACGACGAAAAGCAGGAATTTCCCAGCTTAATTCTCTGGAATCTATCGGTAAGAAAATCCATAATCCAATTTACGACACTGTGGGGAATATCTAATTGTGACACTTTTCTGATCAGGATTGAATGGTCTATGAAATCAAAGGCTTTCCGATAGTCGAAAAGAATTGTTCTAATAACTGATCCATTTCCATCTGTTCCAGTGTACCATTGGTGTAACATATTAATAAGTGCCATTGTTGTAGATGATTCAGGTATAACGCCGTATTGATTCCGATCAATCGCTTTTAGTACAGCTGGCTTTACATATTTATTTACCACAAATTCTTCTGCCACTTTAGAAACGCACGAAGTAAGCGAAATCGGTCTTAGATCTTTTCCGGGTGTTTCACAATCTTAATTTTTGGCATTGGAATAACATCTGCCTTTTTCCAAAGGGAAGGAACATACTGCTCTCGAAAGGATGCGTTGAGAATAAGGGTAATAGGAAATGCAAGGATAAATGAATATTCCTTTAGAAGCCAGTTAGGGATTTCATCTGGACCAGCTGCTTTGTTCACCTTAAGTTTTGATAAGACTCTCTGTACTGATAATTCTGATACATTGAGAAAAACTGGAGACTCTTCCAAAGGGTATTTGGGTAGTGGAGAATGTAACCTATACTCATTCAGTGGGTCTAGAAATGCCGCGTTAATCTTATTTGCTTGATCTTTAGTGCTTAAGTTGGAGAATTCCTCAACGCCTGTAAAGTTGGACACGCTTTCCTTGATCTTAAAATTACAAATACGTTTCACCTCGTTCCACCATTTCTGTGGATTTTCTTTTCCCAGTTTTTGAACTCTTGACTCGTAGTACTTTCCACGACATGCCTTTCTTTCAGCATTGACCATGTTTCTGTAATATTTAAATTCGGTTGAGTTAACTCCATATATAGTAAACGCCTTCTGTCTTTTTCTTATAAGGCTTTTCAATGTGTGATTCATCCATGGAGCATCAGTTAGGGAAATTTTAACTTTCTTCATTGGCATAAGAATGTTTAATCCAGACAGGACGGCTTCATTAAAAACGTTCCACATATTTTCACAATTTTTTCAGCCATAATTAATTCCCAGTTTATTGAGCTGAGATATCTTCCCAGTTCTGCTCTGCAGTTTGCTCGTCTATCGCGCTTCGTTATAATCTTCTTCTTTTCTTTATTACTGGGCTTAATGCTTGGTGGTATCACTATAGTGTTATGGTCAGAAAGACCAAAAGGAGGAAACGCCTGAGGTACCGTATAATATTCATGCATATTCGTCAACAATAGGTCTAAAGTAACATTATTTCTTGTAGGGACCTTTATAAGTTGTTTAAGACGAAATTGTTTTAACAGATTATTAACTTTTAAACGGTTAAAGTCTCCAGCTAAGATTATGCCGCAACTTTGGTATTTGGACTCTATTCTTGTAAGAGAGATAAATAAATGTTCTCGAATTAACGCATCACAGTTGCCCGGGGGATGGTATAAGACTCCAACAATTATACTTGAGATGCCCCGTGGTAAACGATTAGGTCTAATATGAAGCCAAAGGATTTCGTGGTCGTCACAGCAATTTACATCAAATATTGGCTTAAAATTTTGCACTCGTTCAGCATGAACATAAATACAGACCCCATCTTTAACTCTATCCCGGCGAAAAATTGTATATCCTGGAATATTTATGGAACAATCCGGTATTGAGTCTCTAAGCCAAGTCTCTGTGATAAGTCCCAGATCAATGTTTTGGCATAACATGAAGTTAAAAATTTCATCTAATTTTGGAACTAACGACCTCACATTTGTTAACAGAATGTTAGGTACGTTAAATGTCGGTGTGACAATAGAAGGCGTTTTCTTAATTGAAATTAAGTTGTTCCTGATACTGTTCTTATGGATTTTGTCTTCAAATTTACGATTGGAGTCGTTTAATAGTACCAACGGAACCATTTGATTTTTTCTCTCGGTCGAACTTTCCAACGAAAATCCTCTGTGGTCAAGGGGCCGGCTTTTCCCTGACAGGAAGTTTTTCTGCGAAATTTAGTCGGTTTCAGTCGCTTAGTGATTCTCGTAGGGATAGGTTGTCCGTAGAAATGGGTTGGCCCATTACGTTCCTTTGTGGGCTCTTTTTAGGAAATTCTTTGGGCGTTTCTTATTTCATAATTCTGGCCGGTACTAATCTGTTTTTCACCCGTATAACGTTGCTCGATACTATTGACACACGGGGCTTTACCAATAATTCCTTCCACGGAAGTGGTAGAATTTACACTGTGCTTGAGAACATTTTTAATCGGGAATCTACTAACTTTTTCGCTCTGAACTGTATTATCATTCTCTTTAAACGCGACTGACACTTATCTGCTTGTAATACCGGCTTGTTCCCTAACCACATCGCACATCCTATTGACATGACAGACATCTTTTTCGTCGCTAATCTCACTATTTAGCTCGGTCAAATTTGATTTACTTTGTTCATTCAATTGAGCAATTTCACGCTTGAGCGAGTGATTTTGTGCTTCACTAGTTGTAAGTGATTTTTCAAGGGAATTAATAATATTTTTGAGTTCGGCTGTTTCCGCATTTCTACCGTTAACTAAGATTAATATATCCGCTTGAAGTTTATTATTTTTTGATCTTTTTTTTTCGAAATCTTGCTCGAAACGTTTAATATTTTCTTCTAAATTTGTGTCGGCTGTATATGTATTCGACTGAATATCATTCCGCATAATAGCCATTTCGAGTTTAATGCCTTCAAGTTCAGCGGCTAGAAGGCTGCACTTACAATCACAATTCGGATTGCACAAAGACATAAGGCAGTTTTCAGATATCATCGGTTTATGTTCTTCAGACTGTTGAGCATAACTGAATGAGGTTTGGTTTGTGCTTTCGACATCTATCTCTGAAATCTCAACTGAGTTGTTAAAATTGTGTTCAGATGGTGTAATCGGTGATGAACATTGATCTTTTGAATTTATAACTAAGCTGTTCGATACACCGCTTGTATAATCAACAAAGTCCTTGTTCAACACACTAACCAAATAGCTTTTAATATCTACCCCGTCTTTCCCACTAAACGTCAGGGAATTTAGCTTTTCCGGGTACCAGGTTACAACAATATCAGAATTTGAACTTCGGAACTGCTTCGATCTTCCTCCAGGAGTTCGCCAATTTCCCGTAAGTCGGAGCACATTAACGATAAATTCTTTCAACAACTCGTAATTCCCCGTCCACTTAATACGATCACCGTCATAAACTAAGTACGATTGGTCATTTAATCGTTTTATTGAATCAACATCAATGCTCTTATATTTCAAATTTGTATGTTTTCGGGGGCTGAATTCTACATCACCGTCCGCCATTATTACATGATGCCAACAAGACCTATGGATTGCTATGAAGACCTATGGAGGCCTATCGGTGGCTATGGATAGCTATGGAGGCCTATGGAGGCCTATGGATAGCTATGGATTGCTATGGATGGCCTATGGAGGCCTATGGATAGCTATGGACAGCTATGGGGGCCTATGGATGGCTATGGAGGGCTATGGAGGCCTATGGATGGCTAAGGATGGCCTATGGAGGCCTATGGATCGCTATGGAGGCCTATGGATAGCTATGGAGCGCTGTTGAGGCCTATGGATGGCAATGGAAGGCTATGGTTGGCCTATGGAGGCCTATGTAGGCCTATGGATAGCTATGGAAGACTATGGAGGCCTATGGATGGCAATGGAAGGATATGGATGGGCTATGGAGGCCTATGGAGGCCTATGGATGGCCATGGATGACTATGGTGCCTATGCAAAGCTATGGATGACCTATTATGGCCTTTTGATAGCTATGGAGGGATATGGAGGCCTATGGATAGCTATGGATGGCTATGGAGGCCTATGGATTGCTATGAAGTTCTATGGAGGCCTATCGGTAGCTATGGATAGCTATGAAGAGCTATGGAAGACTTTGGATAGCTATGGAGTGCCTATGGATAGCTATGGAGGCCTATGGAGGCCTATGGATGGCTATGGTTAGCAATGGAGGCCTATGGAGGCCTATGGATTGCTATGAAGGCCTATGGAGGCCTATCGGTGGCTATGGATAGCTATGGAGGCCTTTGGAGGCCTATGGATAGCTATGGATGGCTATGGATAGCCTATGGAGGCCTATGGATAGCTATGGATGCCTATGGAGGCCTATGGATTGCTCTTGAGGCCTATGGATAACTATGGAGGCCTATGGAGGCCTTTGAATTGCTATGGATAGCTATGGAGGCCTATGGAGGCCTATGGATTGCTATGAAGGCCTATGGAGGCCTATCGGTGGCTATGGATAGCTATGGAGGCCTATGGAGGCCTATGGATAGCTATGGATAGCTATGGATGGCCTATGGAGGCCTATGGATAGCTATGGACAGCTATGGGGGCCTATGGATGGCTATGGAGGGCTATGGAGGCCTATGGATGGCTATGGATAGCCTATGGAGAACTACGGATCGCTATGGAGGCCTATGGATGTCTATTGAGGCCTATGGAGGCCTATGGATGGCTATGGATGGCCTATGGAGGCATCTGGAAGGCTATGGATGGCCTATGGATCGCTATGGAGGCCTATGGAGGTTTATGGAGAATTGTGGTTGACTATTGAGTCCTATGGAAGGCTATGGATGGCCTATTGAGACCTATGGATGGCTATAGAGCGTAATGGAGGCCAATGGATTAATATGGATGGCCTATGGAGGACTATGGATGGCTATGGAGGTCTATGGAGGCCTATGGATGGCTATGGAGGCCTATGGAGGGCTATGGAGGCCTATGGAGGCCTATGGATGGCTGTGAATAGCTATGGAGGCCTATGGATTGCTATGAAGGCCTATGGAGGCCTATCGGTGGCTATGGATAGCTATGGAGGCCTTTGGAGGCGTATGGAGAGCTATGGATGGCTATGGATAGCTTTTGTGGCCTATGGAAAGTTATGGATGAACTATTGGGGCCTATGGATAGCTATGCAGAGCTATGGAGGACTTTAGATAGCTATGGAGTGCCTATGGATAGCTATGGAGGCCTATGGAGGCCTATGGATGGCTATGGATAGCTATGGAGGCCTATGGAGGCCTATGGATTGCTATGAAGGCCTATGGAGGCCTATCGGTGGCTATGGATAGCTATGGAGGCCTTTGGAGGCCTATGGATAGCTATGGATGGCTAGGGATAGCCTATGGAGGCCTACGGATAGCTATGGATGCCTATGGAGGCCTATGGATTGCTCTTGAGGCCTATGGATAACTATGGAGGCCTATGGAGGCCTTTGGATTGCTATGGATAGCTATGCAGGCCTATGGAGGCCTATGGATTGCTATGAAGGCCTATGGAGGCCTATCGGTGGCTATGGATAGCTATGGAGGCCTATGGAGGCCTATGGATAGCTATGGATGGTCATGGATGGCCTATGGAGGCCTATGGATAGCTATGGACTGCTATGGGGGCCTATGGATGGCTATGGAGGGCTATGGAGGCCTATGGATGGCTATGGATAGCCTATGGAGAACTATGGATCGCTATGGAGGCCTATGGATGGCAATGGAGCGCTATTGAGGCCTATGGATGGCAATGGAAGGCTATGGTTGGCCTATGGAGGCCTATGGAGGCCTATGGATAGCTATGGACGGCTATGGAGGCCTAATGATGGCCATGGATGGCTATGGTGCCTATGCAAAACTATGGATGACCTATAATGGCCTTTGGATAGCTATGGAGGGCAATGGAGTTCTATGGATAGCTATGGATAACCTATGGAGACCAATGGATGGCTATTGAGGCCTATGGATAGCTATTGGGCACTATTGAGTCCTATGGATGGCTATGTATGGCCTATGGAATCCTATGGATGGCTGTGGATGGCCTATGGAGGCCTATTGATAGCTATGGAGACCTATGGAGGCCTATGGATAGCTATGGATAGCTATTGATGCCTATGGATAGCTATTGAGGCCTATGGAGGCCTATGGAGGTTTATGGAGCATTGTGGTTGACTATGGAGGCCTATGGAAGGCTATAAATAGCCTATTGAGACCTAGGGATGGCTATAGAGCGTAATGGATGCCTATGGATTATTATGGATGGCCTATGGAGGCCTAGGGATGGCTATGGAGTTCTATGGAGGCCTACGGATGGCTATGGAGGCCTATGGAGGGCTATGGAGGCCTATGGAGGCCTATGGAGGGCTATGGATAGCTATGGAGGCCTATGGATTGCTATGAAGGCCTATGGAGGCCTATCGGTGGCTATGGATCGCTATGGAGGCTTTTGGAGGCCTATGGATAGCTATGGATGGCTATGGATGGCTTTTGTAGCCTATGGAAGGTTATGGATGACCTATTCGGGCCTATGGATAACTATGCAGAGCTATGGAGGACTTTGGATAGCTATGGAGTGCCTATGGATAGCTTTGGAGGCCTATGGAGGCTTATGGATGGCTATGGATAGCTATGGAGGCATATGGAGGCCTATCGGTGGCTATGGATAGCTATGGAGGCCTTTGGAGGCCTATGGATAGCTATGGATGGCTATGGATTGCCTATGGAGGCCTATGGATGGCTATGGACGGCTATGGAGGCATATGGATGGTTATGGATGTTTATGGTGGCCTTTGGAAGGCTAAGGATGACCTATGGGGGCCTATGGATGGCTATGGAGGGCTATGGAGTGCCTATGGGGACCTATTGATAGTCATGGAGCGCTATGGATGCTAATGGATAACTATGGATTACCTATGGAGGCCTATATATGGCTATTGAGGGCTATGGAGGCCTATGAAAGGCTATGGATGGCCTATTGAGACCTATAGTTGGCTATAGAGCGTAATGGAGGGCTATGGATCGCTATGGTTGGCCTATGGAGGCCTATGGATCGCTATGGAGGCCTATGGATGGTTATGTACGGCGATCGAGGCCTATGGATGGCAATGGAAGGCTGTGGATGGCCTATGGGGACCTATGGATGGCTATGGAACGCTATGGAGGCTTATTGATAGATATGGATGGCCTATGGAGGCCTATGGATAGCTATGGATGGCTATGGATGGCCTATGGAGGCCTATGGATGGCAATGGACGGCTATGGAGGCCTATGGATAGCCATGGATTGCTATGGTGGCCTCTGGAAGGCTATGGATGACTTTTGGGGGCCTATGGATGGCTATGGAGGGCTAAGGAGGGCTATGGAGGCCTATGGATAGCTATGGATTGCTATGGAGGCCTATGAATGGCAATGGAAGGCTATTGATAGCCAATGGGGACCTATGGATTGCTATGGAGCGCTATGGAGGCTAATGGATAACTATGGATGGCCTATGGAGGCCTATATATGGCTATTGAGGGCTATGGAAGCCTATGGATGGCTATCGATGGCCTATGGAGGCCTATGGAAGGGTATGGAGCCCTATGGAGGGAAGCCTATTGATGGCTATGGATGGCTATAGAGGCCCATGGATTGCTATGAAGGGCTCTGGAACCCCTTTGGATAGCTATGGATAGCTATGGAGGCCTTTGGAGGCTAATGGATAACTATGGATGGCCTATGAAGGCCTATATATGGCTATTGAGGGCTATGGAGGCCTATGGAAGGCTATGGATGGCCTATTGAGACCTATGGTTGGCTATAGAGCATAATGGAGGGCTATGGATCGCTATTGATGGCCTATGGAGGCCTATGGATCGCAATGGAGGCCTATGGATATTTATGGATTGCGATCGAGGCCTATGGATGGCAATGGAAGGCTGTGGATCGCCTATGGGGACCTATGGATGGCTATGGAGCGCTATGGAGGCTTATTGATAGATATGGATGGCCTATGGAGGCCTATGGATAGCTATGGATGGCTATTGATGGCCTTCGGAGGCCTATGGATGGCAATGGACGGCTATGGAGGCCTATGGATGGCTATGGATTGCTATGGTGGCCTATGGAAGGCTATGGATGACTTTTGGGGGCCTATGGATGGCTATGGAGGGCTATGGAGAGTTATGGAGGCCTATGGATAGCTATGGATGGCTATGGAGGCCTATGGAAGGCTATAGAGGCCTATGGATAGCTATTGGGCGCTATGGAGTCCTATGGATGGCTATGTATGGCCTATGGAGTCCTATGGATGGCTGTGGATGGCCTATGGAGGCCTATGAATGGCAATGGAAGGCCATGGAGTGCCTATGGGGACCTATTGATGGTCATGGAGCGCTATGGATGCTAATGGATAACTATGGATTGCCTATGGAGGCCTATATATGGCTATTGAGGGCTATGGAGGCCTATGAAAGGCTATGGATGGCCTATTGAGACCTATGGTTGGCTATAGAGCGTAATGGAGGGCTATGGATCGCTATGGTTGGCCTATGGAGGCCTATGGATCGCTATGGAGGCCAATGGATGGTTATGTACGGCGATCGAGGCCTATGGATGGCAATGGAAGGCTGTGGATGGCCTATGGGGACCTATGGATGGCTATGGAGCGCTATGGAGGCTTATTGATAGAATGGATGGCCTATGGAGGCCTATGGATAGCTATGGATAGCTATGGATGGCCTATGGAGGCCTATGGATGGCAATGGACATCTATGGAGGCCTATGGATAGCTATTGATTGCTATGGTGGCCTCTGGAAGGCTATGGATGACTTTTGGGGGCCTATGGATGGCTATGGAGGGCTAAGGAGGGCTATGGAGGCCTATGGATAGCTATGGATAGCTATGGAGGCCTATGAATGGCAATGGAAGGCTATGGATAGCCTATGGGGACCTATGAATAGCTATGGAGCGCTATGGAGGCATATTGATAGATATGGATGGCCTATGGAGGCCTATGGATAGCTATGGATGGCTATAGATGGCCATGGGGGCCTATGGATGGCTATGGAGGCCTATGGATGGCTATGGATTGCTATGGTGGCCTATGGAAGGCTATGGATGATTTCTGGGGGCCTATGGATGGCTATGGAGGGCTATGGAGGGCTATGGAGGCCTATGGATAGCTATGGATGGCTATGGAGGCCTATGAATGGCAATGGAAGGCTATGGATAGCCTATGGGGACCTATGGATGGCTATGGAGCGCTATGGAGGCTAATGGATAACTATGGATTGCCTATGGAGGCCTATATATGGCTATTGAGGGCTATGGAAGCCTATGGATGGCTATCGATGGCCTATGGAGGCCTATGGAAGGGTATGGAGCCCTATGGAGGGAAGCCTATTGATGGCTATGGATTGCTATAGAGGCCCATGGATTGCTATGAAGGGCTCTGGACCCCTTTGGATAGCTAGGATAGCTATGGAGGCCTTTGGAGGCTAATGGATAACTATGGATGGCCTATGAAGGCCTATATGGCTATTGAGGGCTATGGAGGCCTATGGAAGGCTATGGATGGCCTATTGAGACCTATGGTTGGCTATAGAGCGTAATGGAGGGCTATGGATCGCTATTGATGGCCTATGGAGGCCTATGGATCGCAATGGAGGCCTATGGATATTTATGGATCGCGATCGAGGCCTATGGATGGCAAGGAAGGCTGGTGGATCGCCTATGGGGACCTATGGGGGCTATGGAGCGCTATGGAGGCTTATTGATAGATATGGATGGCCTATGGAGGCCTATGGATAGCTATGGATGGCTATTGATGGCCTTCGGAGGCCTATGGATGGCAATGGACGGCTATGGAGGCCTATGGATGGCTATGGATTGCTATGGTGGTCTATGGAAGGCTATGGATGACTTTTGGGGGCCTATGGATGGCTATGGAGGGCTATGGAGAGTTATGGAGGCCTATGGATAGCTTTGGATGCCTATGGAGGCCTATGGAAGGCTATAGAGGCTATGGATAGCTATTGGGCCTATGGATCCTAGTGGCTATGTAGGCCTATGGAGTCCTATGGATGGCTGTGGATGGCCTATGGAGGCCTAGAATGGCAATGGAAGGCCATGGAGTGCTATGGGGACCTATGATGGTCATGGAGCGCTATGGATGCTAATGGATAACTATGGATTGCCTATGGAGGCCTATATATGGCTATTGAGGGCTATGGAGGCCTATGAAAGGCTATGGATGGCCTATTGAGACCTATGGTTGGCTATAGAGCGTAATGGAGGGCTATGGATCGCTAGGTTGGCCTATGGAGGCCTAGTGGATCGCTATGGAGGCCAATGGATGGTTATGTACGGCGATCGAGGCCTATGGATGGCAATGGAAGGCTGTGGATGGCCTATGGGGACCTATGGATGGCTATGGAGCGCTATGGAGGCCTATTGATAGAATGGATGGCCTATGGAGGCCTATGGATAGCTATGGATGGCTATGGATGGCCTATGGAGGCCTATGGATGGCAATGGACATCTATGGAGGCCTATGGATAGCTATTGATTGCTATGGTGGCCTCTGGAAGGCTATGGATGACTTTTGGGGGCCTATGGATGGCTATGGAGGGCTAAGGAGGGCTATGGAGGCCTATGGATAGCTATGGATAGCTATGGAGGCCTATGAATGGCAATGGAAGGCTATGGATAGCCTATGGGGACCTATGAATAGCTATGGAGCGCTATGGAGGCATATTGATAGATATGGATGGCCTATGGAGGCCTATGGATAGCTATGGATGGCTATAGATGGCCTATGGAGGCCTATGGATGGCTATGGAGGCCTATGGATGGCTATGGATTGCTATGGTGGCCTATGGAAGGCTATGGATGATTTCTGGGGGCCTATGGATGGCTATGGAGGGCTATGGAGGGCTATGGAGGCCTATGGATAGCTATGGATGGCTATGGAGGCCTACGAATGGCAATGGAAGGCTATGGATAGCCTATGGGGACCTATGGATGGCTATGGAGCGCTATGGAGGCTAATGGATAACTATGGATTGCCTATGGAGGCCTATATATGGCTATTGAGGGCTATGGAGGCCTATGGATGGCTATGGATGGCCTATGGAGGCCTATGGAAGGGTATGGAGCCCTATGGAGGGAAGCCTATTGATGGCTACTGATGGCTATACAGGCCCATGGATTGCTATGAAGGGCTATGGAGCCCTATGGAAGGCTATGGATAGCTATGGAAGCCTATTGAGGCCTATGGATGGCTATGGTTGCCCATGGAGGCCTATGGATGGCTAAAAACGGCTACGGAGGCCTATGGATAGCTATGGATAGCTATGGTGTCTATGGAGGGCTATAGATGACCTATGGGGGCCTATTGATGGCAATGCAGTGCTATGGAGGCCTATGGATAGCTATGGATGGCCTTTCGAGGCCAATGGATGACAATGGAGACCTATGGAGGCGTATGGATGGCTATGGATAGCTAGGAAGGCCTATTGATGGTTTTGGAGGACTATGGAGGCCTTTTGATGGCTATGGATAGCTATGGAGGCCTATGGAGGCCTATGGATTGCTATGTATTGCTATGGATGGCCTATGGAGGCCTATAGATGGCTATGGACGGCTATGGAGGCCTATGGATATTTATGGATGACTATGGTGGCCTATGGAAGGCTATGGATGACCTATGGGGGCCTATGGATAGCTATGGAGAGCCATTGAGGCCTATGGATAGCTATAGATTGCCTTTGGAGGCCTATAGATGACTATGGATGCATATGGAGGCCTATGGATTGCTATGGAGGCCTATAGATAACTATGGAGTCCTATGGAGGCCTATCGGTAGCTATGGATAGATATGGAAGCCTATCGGTGGCAATGGATACCTATGGAGGCCTATGGAGGCCTATGGATAGCTATGGATGGCTATGGATGGCCTATGGAGGCCTAATGATTGCTATGGAAAGCTATGGGGGCCTATGAATGGCTATGGAGGGCTAAGAAGGCCTTTGGATTGCTTTGGATGGCCTATGGAGGCCTATGGATTGCTATGGAGGCCTATGGATAGCTATGGACGGCTATTGAGGTCTATGGATGGCAATGGAAGGCTATGGATGGCCTATGGAGGCCTATGGAGGCCTATGGATAGCTATGGACGGCTATGGAGGCCTATGGATTGCCATGGATAGCTATGGTGCCCATGCAAGGCTATGGATGACTTATGGGAGCCTATGGATAGCTATGGATGGCCTATTGAGACCTATGGATAGCTATTCAGGCCTATGGATATCTTTTGGGCGCTATGGAGTCCTATGGATAGCTATGTATGGCCTATGGAGTCTTTTGGATGGCTGTGGATGGCCTATGGAGGCCTATGGATGGCTATGGAGACCTATGGAGGCGTATGGATAGCTATGGATAGCTATTGAGGCCTATAGTGGCTTATGGATAACTATGGATGGCCTATGAAGGCCTATGGATATCAATGGATGGCCTATGGATCGCTATGGAGGCCTAAGGAGATTTATGGAGAAGTGTGGTTGACTATGGAGGCCTATGGAAGGCAATGGATGGCCTATTGAGACCTATGGATGGCAATAGAGCGTAATGGAGGCCGATGGATTATTATGGATGGCCTATGGAGGCCCATGGATAGCTATTGAGGCCTATGGATTGCTATGTAGCTATGGAGGCCTATGGAGGCCTATGGATAGCTATGGATGGCCATGGATGGCCTATGGAGGTCTATGGATATCTATGGACGGCTATGGAAGCCTATGGATGGCTATGGATGACCTATGGTGCCTATGGATAGCTATGGAGAGCTATTGAGGCCTTTGGTTGGCTATGGAGTGCCTATGGAGGCCTATGGATGGCTAAGGAGGCCTATGAATAGCTATGGAGACCTATGGAGGCCTATGGAGGGCTATGGATAGCTATGGAGGCCTATGGAAGCGTATGGATTGCTATGAAGGCCTATGGGAGCCTATTGGTGGCTATAGATAGCTATGGAGGCCTATGGAGGCCTATGGATAGCTATGGATGGCTATGGATGGCCTATGGAGGCCTATGGATGGCTATGGACGGCTATGGGGGCCTATGGATGGTTATGGATGGCTATGGTAGCCTATGGAAGGCTATGGATGACCTATGGGGGCCTATGGATAGCTATGGAGTGCCTATGGAGGCCTATGGATGGCTAAGGAGGCCTATGAATAGCTATGGAGACCTATGGAGGCCTATGGAGGGCTATGGATAATTATGGAGGCCTATGGAAGCGTATGGAGGCTATGAAGGCCTATGGGGGCCTATTGGTGGCTATAGATAACTATGGAGGCCTATGGAGGCCTATGGATAGCTATGGATGGCTATGGATGGCCTATGGACGGCTATGGGGGCCTATGGATGGTTATGGATGGCTATGGTAGCCTATGGAAGGCTATGGATGACCTATGGGGGCCTATGGATGGCTATGGAGGGCTATAGTGGCCTATGGATGACTATGGATGGCCTATGGAGGCCTATGGATCGCTATGGAGGCTTATGGATGGCTATGGACGGCTATTGACGCCTGTGGATGGCAATAGAAAGCTATGGATGGCCTATGGAGGCCTATGGAGGCCTATGGATAGCTATGGGAGGCACTGGAGGCCTATGGATGGCTATGGATGGCTACTGTGGCCTATGGAAGGCTATGGATGACCTATGGGGGCCTATAGATAGCTATGGATGGCTTTCGAGGCCTATGGATGGTTATGGATGGCTATGGTGGCCTATGGAAGGCCATGGATGACCTATGGGGGCTTATGGATTGCTATGAATGCATATGGAGGCCTTTTGGTGGCTATGGATAGCTATGGAGGCCTATGGAGGCCTATGGATAGCTATGGATGGCTATGGATGGCCTATGGACGGCTATGGGGGCCTATGGATGGTTATGGATGGCTATGGTAGCCTATGGAAGGCTATGGATGACCTATGGGGGCCTATGGATGGCTATGGAGGGCTATAGTGGCCTATGGATGACTATGGATGGCCTATGGAGGCCTATGGATCGCTATGGAGGCTTATGGATGGCTATGGACGGCTATTGACGCCTGTGGATGGCAATAGAAAGCTATGGATGGCCTATGGAGGCCTATGGAGGCCTATGGATAGCTATGGGAGGCACTGGAGGCCTATGGATGGCTATGGATGGCTACTGTGGCCTATGGAAGGCTATGGATGACCTATGGGGGCCTATAGATAGCTATGGATGGCTTTCGAGGCCTATGGATGGTTATGGATGGCTATGGTGGCCTATGGAAGGCCATGGATGACCTATGGGGGCTTATGGATTGCTATGAATGCATATGGAGGCCTTTTGGTGGCTATGGATAGCTATGGAGGCCTATGGAGGCCTATGGATAGCTATGGATGGCTATGGATGGCCTATGGAGGCATATGGAGGCTAATGGATAGCTATGGACGGCTATGGAGGCCTATGGAAGGCTATGGATTGCTATGGTGGCGTATGGAAGGCTATGAATGACCTTTTGGGGCCTATGGATGGCTATGGAGGGCTATGGTGGCCTATGGATGACTATGGATGGCCTATGGAGGCCTATGGATCGCTATGGAGGCCTATGGATGGCTATGGACGGCTATTGACGCCTGTGGATGGCAATAGAAAGCTATGGATGGCCTATGGAGGCCTATGGAGGCCTATGGATAGCTATGGGAGGCAATGGAGGCCTATCGATGGCTATGGATGGCCTATGGAGAACTTTTCATAGCTATTAAGGCCTATGGATAGCTATTGGGCGCTATGGAGTCCTATGGATGGCTATGTATGGCCTATTGAGTCCTATGGATGGCTGTAGATGGCCTATGGAGGCCTATGGATGATTATGGAGACCTATGGAGGCCTATGGATAGCTTTTAAGGCTTATGGTGGCCTATGGATGACTATGGATGGCCTATGGAGGTCTATGGAAGCCTATAGATAGCTATGGATGGCTTTCGAGGCCTATTGATGGTTATGGATGGCTATGGTGGCCTATGGAAGGCCATGGATGACCTATGGGGGCTTATGGATTGCTATGAAGGCATATGGAGGCCTTTTGGTGGCTATGGATAGCTATGGAGGCCTATGGAGGCATATGGAGGCCTATGGATGGCTATGGACGGCTATGGAGGCCTATGGAAGGCTATGGTTTGCTATGGTGGCGTATGGAAGGCTATGAATGACCTTTTGGGGCCTATGGATAGCTATGGAGGGCTATGGAGGCCTATGGATAGCTATGGATGGATTATGGAGGACTATGGATGGTTATGCGGGTCTATGGATGGCTATTTGGACCTATGGATAGCTATGGAGCGCTATGGAGGCTTATGGATAGATATTGATGGCCTATGGAGTCCTATGGATAGCTATGGATAGCTATGGAGGCCTATTGATAGCTATGGAGGCCTATGGAGGCCTATGGAAGCCTATGGATTGCTATGAAGGGCTATGGAGGCCTTTCGGTAGCTATAGATAGCTATGGAGGCCTATGGAGGCCTATGGATAGCTATAGAGGCCTATGGATAGCTATGGACTTTGGATGAGCTATGGACTATGGACTGTGGATAGCTATGGCCGATGGCTATGGAGGCGAATGGATATCAATGGAAGGCTATGGATGGCCTATGGGGACCTATGGATGGCTATGGAGCGCTATGGAGGCCTATGGATAACTATGGATGGCCTATGAAGGCCTATATATGGCTATGGATGTCTATGGAGGCCTATGGATTGCTATGGAGGCCTATGGAGGCCTATGGACGCCTATGGATTGCTATGAAGGCCTATGGAGGCCTATCGGTATCTATGGATAGCTATGGAGGCCTATGGAGGACTATGGATAGCTATTGATGGATATGGATGGCCTATGGAGGCCTATGGATGGCTATGGACGGCTATGGATGCCTATGGAAGGCTATGGATTGCTATGGTAACCTATGGAAGGCTATGGATGACCTTTGGGGGCCTGTGGATAGCTATGGAGGGCTATAGAGGCCTATGGATAGCTATGGATGGATTTTAGAGGCCTATGGATAGTTATGGAGGCCTATGGATGGCTATGGATTGCTATGGTGGCCTATGGAAGGCTATGGATGACCTATGGAGGCCTATGGATGTTTATAGAGGCCTATAGATAGCTATGAACAGCTATGGAGGCCTATGGATGGCAATGGAAGGCTATGGATTGCCTATGGGGACCTATGGATGGCTATGGAGCGCTATGGAGGCTTATGGATAACTATGGATGGCCTATGGAGGCCTATATATAGCTATGGAGGGCTATGGAGGCCTATGGATGGTTATGGAGGCCTATTGAGGAAAGCCTATTGATGGCTATGGATGGCTATAGAGGCCCATGGATTGCTATGAAGGGCTATGGAGGCCTATGGATGGCTATGGAGCGCGATGGAGGCTTATGGAGGCCTATGAATGGCTATGGATAGCCTATGGAGGCCTATGGATAGCTATGGACGGCTACGGAAGCCTATGGATGGCTATGGATAGCTATGGTGTCTATGGAAGGCTATGGATGACCTATGGTGGCCTATTGATAGTTCTGGAGCGCTATGGAGGCCTATCGATGGCTATGGAGGCCTATAGAGGCCTATGGAGGGCTATGGATAGCTATGGAGACCTATGGAGGCCTATGGGTTTCTATGAAGCCCTATGGAGGCCTATCGGTGTCTATGGATAGCTATTGAGGCCTATGGAGGCCTATGGATAGCTATGGATTGCTATGGATGGCCTATGGAGGCCTATGGATTGCTATGGAGGGCTATGGAGGCCTATGGATGGCTATGGATGACTATGGTGGCCTATGGATGGCTATGGATGACCTATGGGGGCCTATGGATGGCTATGGAGAGTTATGGATGCATATAGATAGCTATGGATTGCTTTTGGAGGCCTATGGATGGCTATAGATGCCTATGGAGGCCTATGGATTGCTTTTGAGCCCTATGAAAAAAAATGGAGGCCTATGGAGGCCTATTGGTGGCTATGGATAGCTATGGAGTTCTATGGAGGCCTATGGATAGCTATGGATGGCTATGGATGGCCTATGGAGGCCTATGGATAGCTATGGACGGCTATGGGGGCCTATGGATGGCTATGGAGGGCTATAGAGGCTTATGGATGGCTATGGATGGCCTATTGAGGCCTATGGATCGCTATGGAGGCCTATGGATGGCTATGGACGGCTATTGAGGACTTTGGATGGCAATGGAAGGCTATGGATGGCCTATAGAGGCCTATGGAGGCTTATGGATAGCTATGGACGGCTATGGAGGCCTATGGATGGCTATGGATGGCCTATGGAGGCCAATGGATGGTAATGGAGACCTTTGGAGGCGTATGGATGGCTATGGATATATTGGAGGCCTATTGATGGTTTTGGAGGCCTATGGAGGCCTTTTGATAGCTATGGATAGCTATGGAGGCCTATGGAGGCCTATGGATTGCTATGAAGGCCTATGGAGGCCTATCGGTAGCTATGGATAGCTATAGAGTCCTATGGAAGCCTATGGATAGCTATGGATGGCTATGGATGGCCGATGGAGGCCTATGGATAGCTATGGACGGCTATGGAGGCCATGGATGGTTATGGATGGCTATTGTGGCCTATGGAAGGCTATGGATGACCTATGGGAACCTATGGATAACTATGGAGGGCAATGGAGGCCTATGGATAACTATGGATGGCCTATGGAGACCTATGGATGGCTATTGAGGCCTATGGATAGCTATTGGGCGCTGTGGATCCTATGGATGGCTATGTATGGCCTATGGAGTCCTATGGATGGCTGTGGATGGCCTATGGAGGCCTATGGATAGCTATCGAGACCTATGGAGGCTTATGGATAGCTATGGATAGCTATTTAGGCCTATGGATAGCTTATGAGGCCTATGGTGGCCTATGGATAGCTATGGATGGCCTAAGGAGGCCTATGAAAGGCTATGGATGGCCTATGGATCGCTATGGATAGCTATATAGCGTAATGGAGGCCTGTGGATTATTATGGTTGTCCTATGGAGGCCTATGGATAGCTATGGAGGCCTATGGATAGCTATGGAGGCCTATGGAGGCCTATGGAGGGCTATGGATTGCTATGAAGGCCTATGGATTGCTATGAAGGCCTATGGAGGCCTATCGGTGGCTATGGATAGCTATGGAGGCCTATGGAGGCCTATAGATAGCCATGGATAGCTATGGATGGCCTATGGTGGCCTATGGATATCTATGAACGGCTATGGAGGCCTATGGATGGCTATGGATGGTTATTGTAGCTTATGGAAAACTATGTATGACCTATGGGGGCCTATGGATAGCTATGGAGAGCTATGGAGGCCTTTGAATAGCTATGGAGGGCCTATGGAGGCCTATGGATGGCTATGGAGGCCTATGGATAGCTATGGAGACCTATGGAGGCCTATGGATAGCTATGGATAGCTATTGAGGCCTATGGAGGCCTATGGATTGCTATGACGGCCTATGGAGGCCTGTCGGTGCCTATGGATAGCTATGTAGGCCTATGGCGGCCTATGGATAGCTATGGATGACTATGGATGGCCTATGGAGGCCTATGGATGAATATGCATGGCTATGGAGGCCTATGGATGGTTATGGTTAGCTATGGTGGCCTATGGAAGGCTATGGATGACATATGGGGGTCTATTGATAGCTATGGAAGGCTATGGAGGGCTATGGATGGCTATAAATGGCCTATGGAGGCCTATGGATTGCTATGAATGGCCTATGGAGGCCTATGGATTGCTATGAAGGCCTATGGAGGCCTATCGGTGGCTATGGATAGCTATGGAGGCCTATGGAGGCCTATGGATAGCTATGGATTGCTATGGATGGCCTATGGAGGCCTATGGATGGCTATGGACAGCTATGGAGAAATATGGATTGCTATGGAAGACTATGGTGGCCTATGGAAGGCTATGGATGACCTATGGGGGCCTATGGATAGCTATGGGGAGCCATGGAGGCCTATGGATAGCTATGGATTGCCTTTTGAGGCCTATGGATAGCCATGGATGCCTATGGAGGCCTATGGATTGCTCTGGAGGCCTATGGATAACTATAGAGGCCTATGGAGGCCTTTGGATGGCTATGGATAGCTATGGAGGCCTATGGAGGCCTATGGATTTCTATGAAGGCCTATCGTTAGCTATGGATAGCTATGGAGGCCTATGGAGGCCTTTGGATAGCCATGGATGGCTATGGATGGCCTATGGAGGCCTATGGATAGCTATGGACAGCTATGGGGGCCTATGGATGGCTATGGAAGGCTATGGAGGCCTATGGATGGCTATGGATGGCCCTTGGAGAAGTAAGGATCGCTATGGAGGCCAATGGATGGCTATGGAGCGCTATTGAGGCCTATGGATGGCAATGGAAGGCTATGGTTGGCCTATGGAGGCCTATGTAGGCCTATGGATAGCTATGGACGACTATGGAGCCCTATGGATGGCCATGGATGACTATGGTGCCTATGCAAAGCTATGGATGACCTATGATGGCCTTTGGATAGCTATGGAGGGCAATGGAAGCCTATGGATAGCTATGGATAGCCTATGGAGACCTATGGATAGCAATTGAGACCTATGGATAGCTATTGGGCGCTATGGAGTCCTATGGATAGCTATGCATAGCCTACGGAGTCCTATGGATGGCTGTAGATGGCCTAAGGAGGCCTATGGAGGCCTAAGAATAGCTATGGATAGCTATTGAGGCCTATGGATAGCTATTGAGGCCTATGGAGGTTTATGGAGATTTGTGGTTGACTATGGAGGCCTATGGAAGGCTATGGATGGCCTATTGAGACCTATGGATGGCTATAGAGCGTAATGGAGGCCTATGGATTATTATGGATGGCCTATGGAGGCCTATGGATGGCTATTGAGGCCTATGGAGGCCTATGAATGGCTAGTGAGGGCTATGGAGGCCTAAGGAGGGCTATGGAGGCCTATGGAGGCCTATGGAGGGCTATGGATAGCTATGGAAGCCTATGGACTGCTATGAAGGCCTATGAAGGCCTATCTGTCGCTATGGATAGCTATGGATGCCTATAGAGCCCGATGGATAGCTATGGATTGCTATGGATAGCCTATGGAGGCCTATAGATATCTATGGACGGCTATGGAGGCCTATGGATGGCTATGGATAGCTTTTATGGTCAATGGAAGGTTATGGATGACCTATGGGGGCCTATGGATAGCTATGCAGAGCTATGGAGGACTTTGGATAGCTATGGAGTGCCTATGGATAGCTATGGAGACCTATGGAGGCCTATGGATGGCTATGGATAGCTATGGAGGCCTATGGAGGCCTATGGAGGCCTTTGGATTGCTATGAAGGCCTATAGAGGCCTATCGGTAGCTATGGATAACTATGGAGGCCAATGGAGGCCTATGGATAGCTATGGATGGCTATGGATAGCCTATGGAGGCCTATTGATGGCTATGGACAGCTATGGAGGCATATGGATGGTTATGGATGGCTATGGTGGCCTATGGAAGGCTATGGATGACCTATGGGGGCCTATGGATGGCTATGGAGGGCTATGGAGGGAATGAATCGCTATGGATAGCCTATGGAGGCCTAATGATCACTATGGAGGCCTATGGATGGTTATGGACGGCTATCGAGGCCTACGGATAGCAATGGAAGGCTGTGGATGGCCTATGGGGACCTATGGATAGCTATGGAGCGCTATGGATGGCCTATGGAGGCCTATGGATGGCTATAGAGGCCTATGGATAGCTATGGACGGCTATGGAGGCCTATGAATGGCAATGGAAGGTTATGGAGTTCCTATCGGGACCTATGGACAGCCATGGAGCGCTATGGAGGCTAATGGATAACTATAGATGGCCTATGGAGGCCTATTTATGGCTATTGAGGGCTATGGAGGCCTATGGATGGCTATAGATGGCCTATGGAGGCCTATGGATGGTTATGGAGGCCTATGGAGGGAAGCCTATTGATAGTTATGGATAACTATAGAGGCCCATGGATTGCTATGAAGGGCTATGGAGCCCTATGGATGGCTATGGATTGCTATGAAGGCCTATGGAGGCCTATCGGTAGCTATGGATAGCTATGGAGGCCTATGGAGGCCTATGGATGGCTATGGATGGCTATGGAGGCCTATGGATATCTATGGATGACTATGGTGGCCTATGGAAGGCTATGGATTGCCTTTGGAGGCCTATGGATGGCTATGGATGCCTATGGAGGCCTATGGATTGCTCTGGAGGCCTATGGATAACTATGGAGGCCTATGGAGGCCTTTGGATGGCTATGGATAGCTATGGAGGGCTATGGAGGCCTATTGATGGCTATGTATGGCCTATGGAGGCCTATGGATTTGTGGATGGCCTATGGAGGCCTATGGGTAGCTATGGAGACCTATGGAGGCCTATGGGTAGCTATGGATAGCTATTGATGCCTATGGATAGCTATTGAGGCCTATGGAGGCCTTTGGATGGCTATGGATGACCTATGAAGGCATCTGGAAGGCTATGGATGGCCTATGGATCGCTATGGAGGCCTATGGAGGTTTTTGGAGAATAATGGTTGACTATGGATGCCTATGGAAGGCTATGAATGGCCAATTGAGACCTATGGATGACTATAGAGCGTAATGGAGGCCAATGTATTATTATGCATGGCCTATGGAGGCCTATTGATGGCTATGGATAGCTATGGAGGCCTATGGATGGCTATGGAGGCCTATGGAGGGCTATGGAGGCCTATGGAGGCCTATGGAGGGCTATAGATAGCTATGGAGGCCTATGAATTGCTATGAAGGCCTACGGAGGCCTATCGGTGGCTATGGATAGCTATGGAGGCCTTTGGAGGCCTATGGATAGCTATGGATGGCTACGGATGGCTTTTGTGGCCTATAGAAGGTTATGGATGACCTATGGGGGCCTATGGATAGCTATGCAGAGCTATGGAGGACTTTGGATAGCTATGGAGTACCCGTGGATAGTTATGGAGGCCTAAGGAGGCCTATGGATGGCTATGGATAGCTATGGATAGCTCTGGAGGCCTATGGAGGCCTATGGATTGCTATGAAGGCCTATGGAGGCCTATCGGTGGCTATGGATACCTATGGAGGCCTTTGGAGGCCTATGGATAGCTATGGATGGCTATGGATAGCCTATGGAGGCCTATGGATGGCTATGGACGGCTATGGAGGCATATGGATGATTATGGATGGATATGGTGGCTTATGGAAGGCTATGGATGACCTATGGGGGCCTATGGATAACTATGGAGGGCTATGGAGGGCTATGGATCGCTATGGATGGCCTATGGAGGCCTATGGATCGCTATGGAGGCCTTTGGATGGTTATGGACGGCTATCGAGGCCTATGGATGGCAATGGAAGGCTGTGGATGGCCTGTGGGGACCTATGGATGGCTATGGAGCGCTATGGTTGCTTATGGATAGATATGGATGGCCTATGGAGGCTTATGGATAGCTATGGATGGCTATGGATGGCCTATTGAGGCCTATGGATATCTATGGACGGCTATTGAGGCCTATGGATGGCTATGGATTGCTATGGTGGCCTATGGAAGGCTATGGATGACTTTTGGGGGCCTATGGATGGCTATGGAGGGCTATGGAGGGCTATGGAGGCCCATGGATAGCCATGGATGGCCTATGGAGGCCTATGGAAGGCTATAGAGGCCTATGGATAGCTATGGACGGCTATGGAGGCCTATGAATGGCAATGGAAGGCTATGGAGTGCCTCTGGGGACCTATTAATGGCCATGGAGCGCTATGGAGGCTAATGGATAACTATGGATGGCCTATGGAGGCCTATATATGGCTATTGAGGGCTATGGAGGCCTATGGATGGCTATGGATGGCCTATGGAGGCCTATGGATGGTTATGGAGGCCTATGGATAGAAGCCTATTGATAGCTATAGATGGCTATAGAGGCCCATGGATTGTTATGAAGGGCTATGGAGCCTTATGGATGGCTATGGATAGCTATGGAGGCCTATGGAGGCCTATGGATGGCTATGGATAGCCTATGGAGGCCTATGGATAGCTATGGACTGCTACGGAGGCCTATGGATGGCTATAGATTGCTATGGTGTCTATGGAAGGCTATGGATGGCCTATTGAGACCTATGGTTGGCTATAGAGCGTAATGGAGGGCTATGGATCGCTATGGATGGCCTATGGAGGCCTATGGATTGCATTGCTATGGATGGATTGCTATGGAGGCTTTTGGATGGCTATGGATAGCTATGGAGGCCTATGGAGGCCTATGGATTGCTATGAAGGCCTATGGAGGCCTATCGGTAGCTATTGATAGGTATGGCCTATGGAGGCCTATGGATAGCTATAGATTGCTATGGATGGCCTATGGAGGCCTATGGATGGCTATGGACGGCTATGGAGGCCTATGGATATCTATGGATGACTATAGTAGCCTATGGAAGGCAATGGATTGTTTTTGGAGGCGTATGGATGGCTATGGACGCCTATGGAGGCCTATGGATTGCTCTGGAGGCCTATGGATAACTATGGAGGCCTATGGAGGCCTTTGGATGGCTATGGATAGCTATGGAGGGCTATGGAGGCCTATGGAGGCCTATGGAGCCCTATGGATTGCTATGAAGGCCTATGGAGGCCTATCGGTGGCTATGGATAGCTATGGAGGCCTATGGATGGTTATGGACGGCTATCGAGGCCTATAGATAGCAATGGAAGGCTGTGGATGGCCTATGGGGACCTATGGATGGCTATGGAGCGCTATGGAGGTCTATGGAGGCCTTTGGATAGCTATGGACGGCTATGGTGGCCTATGGATGGCTATGGATAGCTATGGTGCCTATCCAAGGCTATGGATGACCTATGGGGGCCTATGGAGACCTATGGATTGCTATGAAGGCCTATGGAGGCCTATCGGTGGCTATGGATAGCTATGGAGGCCTTTGGAGGCCTATGGATAGCTATGGATGGCTATGGATTGCCTAAGTAGGCCTATGGATGGCTATGGACGGCTATGGAGGCCTATGGATGGCTATGGATGACTATGGTGGCTATGGAAGGCTATGGATGACCTATGGGGGCCTATGGATGGCTATGGAGGCCTATGGAGGCCTATGGATGGCTATGGATAGCTATGGAGGCCTATGGAGGCCTATGGATTGCTATGAAGGCCTATGGAGGCCTATCGGTGGCTATGGATAGCTATGGAGGCCTTTGGAGGCCTATGGATAGCTATGGATGGCTATGGATAGCCTATGGAGGCCTATGGATGGCTATGGACGGCTATGGAGGCCTATGGATGGCTATGGATGGCCTATGGAGGCCTATGGATGGCTATGGAGGGCTATGGAGGGTTATGGATCGCTATGGATGGCCTATGGAGGCCTATGGAGCGCTATGGAGAGCCATGGAGGCCTATGGATAGCTATAGATTGCCTTTGGAGGCCTATGGATGGCTATGGAGGGCTATGGAGGCCTATGGATGGCTATGGATGGCCTATGGAGGCCTATGGATTGCTATGAATGGCCTATGGATAGCTATGGACGGCTATTGAGGTCTTTGGATGGCAATGGCAGGCTATGGATGGCTATGGATGGCCTATTGAGACGTATGGATAGCTATTGAGGCCTATGGATACCTATTGGGCGCTTTAGAGGCCTATGGATAGCTATGCATGGCCTATGGAGTCCTATGGATGGCTGTGGATGGCCTATGGAGGTCTATGGATAGCTATGGAGACCTATGGAGGCCTATGGATGGCTATGGAGAGCTATTGAGGCCTATGGATAGCTATTGAGGCCTATGGTGGCCTATGGATAGCTATGGATGGCCTATGGAGGCCTATGATAGGCTATGGATCGCCTATGGATCGCTATGGAGGCCTATGGAGGTTTATGGAGAGGTGTGGTTGACCATGGTGGCCTATGGAAGGCTATGGATGGCCTATTGAGACCTATGGATAGCTATAAAGCGTAATAAAGGCCGATGGATTATTATGGATGGCCTATGGAGGCCTATGGATGGCAATGGAGGCCTATGGATAGCTATGGAGTGCCTATGGATAGCTATGGAGGCCTATGGAGGCCTATGGATGGCTATGGATAGCTATGGAGGCCTATGGAGGCCTATGGATTGCTATGAAGGCCTATGGAGGCCTATCGGTGGCTATGGATAGCTATGGAGGCCTTTGGAGGCCTATGGATAGCTATGGATGGCTATGGGTAGCCTATGGAGGCCTATGGATATCTATGGACGGCTATGGAGGACTAAGGATGGCTATGGATGGCTATTTTGGCTTTTGGAAGGCTATGGATGACCTATGGGGGCCTATGGATAGCTATGGAGAGCTATGGAGGTCTTTGGATGGCTATGGAGAACCTATGGCGGCCTATGGATGGCTATGGAGGCCTTTGGATAGCTATGGAGACCTATGGAGGCTAATGCATGGCTATGGATAGCTATGGAGGCCTATGGAGGCCTATGGATTGCTATGAAGGCCTATGGAGGCCTGTCGGTAGCTATGGATAGGTATGGAGGCCTATGGAGGCCTATGGATAGCTATGCTATGGATGACCTATGGGGGCTTATGGATGGCTATGGAGGGCTATGGAGGGCTATGGATAGCTATGGATGGCCTATGGAGGCCTATGGATCGCTATGGAGGCCTATGAATGGCTATGGACGGCTATCGAGGCATATGGATGGCAATGGAAGGCTCTGGATAACCTATGGGGACCTATGGATAGCTATGGAGTGCTATAGAGGCTTATGGATAGATATGGATGGCCTATGGAGGCCTATGGATTGCTATGGATATCTATGGAGGCCTATGGATAGTTATGGAGGCCTATGGAGGCCAATGGAAGCCTATGGATTGCTATGAAGGCCTATGGAGGGCTATGGAGGGCTATGGATAGCTATGGAGGCCTATGGATTGCTATGAAGGCCTATGAATGGCCTATTGAGACCTATGGATGGCTATAAAGCGTAATGGAGGCCAATGTATTATTATGCACGGCCTATGGAGGCCTATTGATGGCTATGGATAGCTATGGAGGCCTATGGATCGCTATGGAGGCCTATGGAGGACTATGGAAGCCTATGGAGGCCTATGGAGGGCTATGGATAGCTATGGAGGCCTATGGATTGCAATGAAGGCCTATGGAGGCCTATCGGTTGCTATGGATAGCTATGGAGGCCTATGGAGGCTGTGGATAGCTATGGATGGCTATCGATGGCCTATGGAGGCCTATGGAAGGCTATGGATGGCCTATGGGGACCTATGGATGGCTATGGAGCACTATGGAGGCTTATGGATAAATATGGATGGCCTATGGAGGCCTATATATGGCTATGGAGGGCTTTGGAGGCCTATGGATGGCTATGGATGGCCTATGGAGGCCTATAGATGGTTATGGAGGCCTATTGAGGGAAGCCTAATGATAGCTATGGATGGCTATAGAGGCCCATGGATTGCTATGAAGGGCTATTAAGGCCTATGGATGGCTATGGATAGCTTTGGAAGCCTATGGAGGCCTATGAATAGCTATGGATAGCCTATGGAGGCCTATGGATGGCTATGGACGGTTACGGAGGCTTATGGATGGCTAATGATAGCTATGGTGTCTATGGAAGGCTATGGATGACCTATGGTGGCCTATTGATAGCTCTGGAGCGCTATGGAGGCCTACGGATTGCTATGAAGGCCTATGGAGGCCTATCGGTGGCTATGGATAGCTATGGATTCCTATGGAAGCCTATGGATAGCTATGGATAGCCTATGGAGGCCTATGGATAGCTATGGACGGCTATGCAGGCCTTTGGATGGTTATGGATGGTTATTGTGGCCTATGGAAGGATATGGAAAACCTATGGGGGCCTATGGATAGCTATGCAGGGCTATGGAGGCCTATGGATGGCTATAGATAGCCTATGGAGGCCTATGGATCGCTATGAATGGCCTATGGAGGCCTATGGAAGCCTATAGATTGCTATGGATGGCTATGGATGGCTAATTGATCGCTAAGGAGGCCTATGGAGGTTTATGGATAGCTGTGGTTGACTATTGAGGCCTATGGAAGGCTAAGGATGGCCTATTGAGACCTATGGATGGCTATAGAGCGTTATGGAGGCCTATGGATGGCTATGAATGGCCTATGGAGGCCTATCAATGGCTATGGAGGCCTATGGAGGCCTATGGAGTGCTATGAAGCCCTATGGAGGCCTATCGGTGGTTATGGATAGCTATGGAGGCCTATGGAGGCCTATAGATAGCTATGGATTGCCATGGATGGCCTATGGAGGCCTATGGATGACAATGGACAGCTATGCACGCCTATGGATGGCTATGGATGACTATGGTGGCCTATGGAAGGCTATGGATGACCTATGGGGGCCTATGGATAGCTATGGAGAGCTATGGAGGCATATGGATAGCTATGGATTGCCTTTGGAGGCCTATAGATGGCTATGGATGCCCATGGAGGCCTATGGATTGCTATGGAGGCCTATGGATAACTATGGAGGCCTATGGAGGCCTTTGGATGGCTATGGATAGCTATGGAGGCCTATGGAGGTTTATGGATTGCTATGAAGGCCTATGGAGGCCTATTGGTGGCTATGGATAGCTATGGAGGTCTATGGAGGCCTATGGATAGCTATGGATGGCTATGGATGGACTATGGAAGCCTATGGATAGCTATGGAGGGCTATGGGGGCCTATGGATAACTATGGAGGGCTATGGAGGCTTATGGATGGCTATGGATGGCCTTTGGAGGCCTATGGATTGCTATGAATGGCCTATGGATAGTTATTGACAGCTATTGAGGTCTTTGGATAGCAATGGAAGGCTATGGATGGCTATGGATGGCCTATTGAGACCTATGGATAGCTATTGAGGCCTATGGATAGCTATTGGGCGCTTTAGAGGCCTATGGATAGCTATGCATGGCCTATGGAGTCCTATGGATGGCTGTGGATGGCCTATGGAGGTCTATGGATAGCTAGGGAGACCTATGGAGGCCTATGGATGGCTATGGACGGCTATGGGGGCCTATGGATGGCTATGGAGGGCTATAGAGGCTTATGGATGGCTATGGATGGCCTATTGAGGCCTATGGATCGCTATGGAGGCCTATGGATGGCTATGGACGGCCATTGAGGACTTTGGATGGCAATGGAAGGCTATGGATGGCCTATAGAGGCCTATGGAGGCTTATGGATAGCTATGGACGGCTATGGAGGCCTATGGATAGCTATGGATGGCCTATGGAGGCCAATGGATGGTAATGGAGACCTTTGGAGGCGTATGGATGGCTATGGATAGCTATGGAGGCCTATTGATGGTTTTGGAGGCCTATGGAGGCCTTTTGATAGCTATGGATAGCTATGGAGGCCTATGGAAGCCTATGGATTGCTATGAAGGCCTATGGAGGCCTATCGGTAGCTATGGATAGCTATAGAGTCCTATGGAAGCCTATGGATAGCTATGGATGGCTATGGATGGCCTATGGAGGCCTATGGATAGCTATGGACGGCTATGGAGGCCTATGGATGGTTATGGAAGGCTATTGTGGCCAATGGAAGGCTATGGATGACCTATGGGGGCCTATGGATGACTATGAAGGGCTATGGAGGCCTATGGATGGCTATGGATGGCCTATGGGGGCCTATGGATCGCTATGGAGGCCTATGGATGGCTATGGACGGCTATTGAGGCCTATGGATGGCAATGGAAGGCTATGCATGGATGGCCTATGGAGGCCTATGGATGGCTATTGAGGCCTATGGATAGCTATGGAGGGCTATGGAGTCCTATGGATGGCTATGGATGGCGTATGGAGGCCTATGGATTGCTATGGAGAGCTACGGAGGCCTATTGATGGATATGGATAGCTATTGTGGCCTATGGATAGCTATTGCGGCCTATAGTGGCCTATGGATGGCTATGGATAGCTATGGATAGCCTATGGATCGCTGTGGAGGCCTATGGAGGTTCATGGAGAGGTGTGGTTGACTATGGAGGCCTATGGAAGATTATGGATAGCCTATTGAGACCATAGTTATCCATAGGCTTCCATAGCAATCCATAGGCCTCCATAGGCATCCATAGCCATCTATAGGCCTCCAAAGGCAATCCATAGCTATCCATAGCCACCGATAGGCCTCCATAGGCCTTCATAGCAATCCATAGGCTTCCATAGGCCTCCATAGCTATCCATAGCCATCCATAGGCCCCCATAGGTCATCCAAAGCCTTCCATAGGCCTTAATAGCAATCCATAACCATCCATAGGCCTCCATAGCCGTCCATAGCTATCCATAGGCCTCCGTAAGCCATTCATAGCCATCCATAGCTTTCCATAGCCCTCTAAGGCCTCCATAGCCATCCATAGCCACCGAAAGACCTCTATAGGCCTTCATAGCAATCCATAGGCCTCCATTTGCCTCTATAGCTATCCATAGCCATCCAAAGGCCTCCATAGGCCTCGAAAACCATCCATAGGCCTCCATAGCTATCCATAGCCATCCATATGCCTCCATAGGTCTCCATTGCAAACCATTGGCCTCCATAGGCCATCCATAGCCATCCATAGGCCTCGATAGCGCTCCATAGCCACCAATAGGCCCCCAGAGGTCATCCATAGCCTTCCATAGACACCATAGCCATCCATAGCCACCCATAGGCCTCCTTAGCCGCCCATAGCCATCGATAGGACTTCATAGGCTATCCATTGCCATCCATAGGCCTCCATACGCCTCCATAGCTATCCATAGCCATCCATAGGCCTCCATAGCTCTTCATAGCAATCCATGGGTCTCTATAGCCATCCATAGCCATCAATAGGCTTCCCTCCATATGCCTCCATAACCATCCATAGGATCCCATAGGCCATCCATAGCCATCCATAGGCCTCCATAGCCCTCCATAGCTATATATAGGCCTCCATAGGCCATCCATAGTTATCAATAAGCCTCCATAGCGCTCTATATCCATCCATAGGTCCCAATAGGCCATCCATAACCTTTCATAGGCCTCCATAGGCCATCCATAGCCATCCATAGCTATCCACAGGACTCCATAGGCCTCCATAGCTATCCATAGCTACCGATAGGCCTCCATAGGCATTCATAGCAATCCATAGGCTTCCATAGGCCTCCATAGCCGTCCATAGCTATCCATAGGCCTCCGTAAGCCATCCATAGCGTATCATAGCTATCCATAGGCCTCCATAGGCCTCCATAGCTATCCATAGCAACCGAAAGGCCTCTATAGGCCTCCATAGGTCATCCATAGCCTTCCATAAGCCACAATAGCCATCCATAGCCATCCATAGCCCTCCATAGCCCTCCATAGCCATCCATAGGCCCCCATAGTTCATCCATAGCCTTCCATAGGCCACCATAGCCATCCATAACCATCCATAGGCCTCCATAGGCCTCCATAGCTATCCATAGGCCTCTATAGCCATCCATAGGCCTCCATAGGCCTTCATAGCAATCCATAGGCCTCCATAGGCCTCCATAGCTATCCATAGCCATCCAAAGGCCTCTATAGGCATCCATAGCCATCCATAGGCCTCCAAAGGATATCCATAGCTATCCATAGGCCTCAATAGCTATCCATAGCCATCCATAGGCCTCCATAGGCTATCCATAACCATCCATAGGCCTCCATAGGCCATCCATAGCCATCCATAGGCCTCGATAGCCGTCCATAGCCATCCATAGGCCTCTATTGCGATCCATAGCCATCTATAGCCCTCAATAGCCATCCCTAGGCCCCCATAGGTAATCCATAGCCTTCCATAGGCTACCATAGCCATCCATAAC